>NC_048424.1:3307367-3341376 GCF_013103735.1 Etheostoma cragini | reverse complement strand
ATATATTTATTTATATGGTGGAATCAGATAATTTTTTACTTATTTTCTTAAATCTCAAATCGATTAATCAATTATCAAAATAGTTGGCAATTAATGTAATAGTTACTGTGACAGAAAACTTTAAGGGCATAGCAGTTATTAATAAAATGTGCTTTTTATTGGACTTGTTGTAGCGTCATAGTGAGTAGGGTTGCTTGATTATTGAAAAAATAATAATCCTGATTATTTTGGTCAATATTGAAATCACAATTATTTAACACGATTACTCATTAATCTTTGGATCAACTTATCATTTCATCATTAATATTTTTCTATTTTTAATCTTTAAGAAAAAGAAGAAACATTTCAACCCTGGCTTACTAACAACTGCAGCTAACTATAGCCAATTAATAATCATAACTAGCTCTAGTTATATGCTAATATAAAGGACTTATTGATTAGATTCTGGAGTATTTGTACACTGAGTAACTGTGATGTTAATATGCATAAACTATGATGTACAGTACATGAACAGCTTTGTGCATATAGACCTTGTTTTTGTGAAACACTTCACAGTATCAGAAATACTTCATCAATACTACATCAATGCCAACGGTCAATTCACCGTTAAAGCATAGCTTAACTCGTACTGAATCGATGTCTGAATTGAATGAAACCCCTGTGGAAGCTGAGAAAGGAGCCAACTACTCAAACCTAATCTCCAGTTAATTAAGCCTCATTATTTCCAGCCTCCCCCAATAGATTCCTCACTTTACTTTGAAATAAATTGACTTCTGACTGTCATCACTTCTTTCCCAAGTGTCCAAAGGTAAAGGGATTTATGAGGAACAAATCTGACAATGAACTGAAAGTGCTCATATAATACTAATTTTCAGCTTCATAATTGTATTTAGAGGTTAAATTAGAATAAGTTTACATGGTTTCATTTTCAAAAAACACTACATTGTTGTTGTACTGCACATTGCTGTAGATCCTGTTTTCATCCTGTGCGTTAAGCTCTCTGTTTTAGCTACAGAGTGAGGCATCACACATCAGTCCCATCTTTGTTGTGAGTCGCACATGCGCAGTAACTAGGTAAGGACTACTAACCAGTTAGAAGCAGAGTACGACTGCATGCCCTGACAGTACCTAGGTAAGGACTACTAGCCAGTCAGAAGCAGAGTGTGAGGGCGTGCAGCACTAGCAGCTAGGCAAACATGATAACGTGTGTTACAAAGTGACGCATTCATCACGGAAGTAAAGGCTGGACTACAACAGAGCTGTTTGGATCAGGTTGTGAACAGTGTTTTCTGTTGGAGATGGTAACTCCCTTTGGGGGGGGGGCTTTGGGTCTTTGTAAACCTATAACGTGCACAAAACATGTATAATACAATAAAGGAAAGGGAAAAAGACAAAAAGCATTAAATGACTTCAAGACAGTACAATCGGATCAGTTTGACCTCTGAGTCCAGTTTGCAGAGTTGGAACAAGATCACAACTTCCAAAAATACTGCAATGCACAGAAGGCATGCAGAGATGATCTGCCAATCAATCTGCTCAGAAAATTGGCAAAAGAACAGAGTTGTTAAAAAAGGATTCTGCTGAGCCAGACAACGCTGTCACCACAGGATTTGGGGGCAAAAATCTTCTTGCCCCTGCCAACCAGTGGGCCGGGCTTTGAAGCAAATTAAACACAGCGACCAACTTGAAGCCTTCCCTGACCTCTGACTAAATACAGACATCTCAAAAGAAAACTGTAAACAAAACAAAAACAAATCCTGTACTTGAAATAAGTCATTTCAGTCTTCATTGAGCCACGGACAACTTTATGCTCAAACATTTGCTGAATATCTTCCGCAGAGGTTTCTAGACCTTCTCCTTTCTCTCTCTGAGGGCTGTCTGGATCTCCGTCTTCTCTATCTGATCCTGTCTCCCACTGTGCCATGATTGATTCTCTGCCACAGGTCAGTAGGTGTTTCTGACGAGTGCAGCCATAAGTGTTGTAATATTCTCCAAAAAGCAGCTTTAAATAGTAGCTCCATACTTTCAAGTCTGTGCTCTTTAAAATACGACACCGCTTGACATCGCACAGAGATGGGCTTATCTTTGCTTGCGGCCTGAACTTAACTGACTTCTTCCGAGACAATCTCTTCTGCCAAATGGGAATAAATACCCTTAAAAGCTCCCTCACAATCCAGAGACCTCTATCCAAACTGTAAGCCCGCCTTGGAAACTAGATGATTGCCTCCTCTGACTGAACACACTCTCCTTACTCGCTGTAAAACTCGCTTTTGCAATCGCCCCCCACTGTGAGAAGCAATCCACTTAATAGGCTCCCCCGCGGAGGAGGAAGAGACGGGGAGGAACCAAAAAGCTGAGGAACTCTTGGTGAAGTTCAAAGCATCTGTGGATTTTATGGACGCTGGAGGGGTTCAGTGTGATCCGCTGTGGGAAAATGAGGCGTGAGATGGGATGGAGCGAGCGACCACGCAGCAATACCCCACTTGAATGTAGAGAATGTAAACTTGAAAAGATAGCTGGGGGAATTATTGTTCTATCGTGTAATAATGTTATTATTATAATATTTCTTTTACATAATCAAGGTTTCTTTGCTCAATCCTTTAAAGCTCCCATATTATGCTCATTCTCAGGTTCATAATTGTATTTTGAGGTTGTACCAGAATAGGTTTACAGGGTGTCATTTTCAAAAAACACCATATTTTTGTTGTACTGCAGATTGCTGCTGATCCTGTTTTCACCCTGTGTGTTTAGGTCTCTGTTTTAGCTCCAGAGTGAGACATCTCATTTCTATACCATCTTTGTTGGGAGCTACACATGCTCAGTAGCAGCTTTCTCCAAATTTTTGTCAGCCCAAGGCAGGATTAGCTGGAAGACTTCTTCTAGACAAGGGACACCTGTGGAATACCTGCAGAACAGGGACAGTAAGTAGTTCTATGGAGATTATAGTCAACTAGTGTGTTTTGTAGCAGTGTTTTGCCATTGAGAACGAGCTAGCCTGCTGGTTAGCCACCTCGTCTCAGCCAACAGCTCACCCGAAGACTGAAGGCAGAGGACATTCAGAAACCGTATCTCACTCAAAACTGCATGGATAGTTTTTTTTTCAAATTTGTATGCGTGTGGAAGCACCAGAGACACAAAATAACCCCAAATCCCAGAAAGGGACTGTAGGATTTTTTTTCATATGGGCACTTTAATCCCCAGATCAAATTTCAGCCATTTTCTAAGTTTTTATATCAGAAATACGGGTTACGCACTTTAAAACAGTGTCCTTACGTGGTCGTCACTGCCCTAATCCAATGCAAGGTCCTTCATAAAGTCTACTACAAAATGCAAAAATATACTCCACTGGAAAGCCTATAATAGGTGTAACCTGTCTCCTGCCAACCACAATCACATGTTTTGGTGTTGCCCTAAATTAACAACTTTTTGGATGAGTATTTTTGATACCGATGATCAGGTATTGCACTAAAGAGGTGCTCTACAATTTGAAGCTTGAGAAGCTGAGATCTTCCCCTAAAGGCTTTATCTCTAAACTTTGACATAAACTGTGATTCACAAACTCTAACATTACCCTCTGAGCTTAACTATTAGTCAAAATAATTCATATTTTCTGGTAAAAAAAAAAAAGGTAAAATGTCATATATTAGGTTTATTTACCATGATTGTTTTTTTTTTAAAGCAAACTTTACAAATTGACCCCGAAGGACAACAAGTTCATTGTAGACAGGAAGCCAGCAGAAGAGTTAACGGTGATTACCTGCTAACATTAGCTCAGGTCCTAAGGCGTGTGAATGGTAATTGTTAATTTTGTTTAGATGTGCAAACAGTAATTATAAAAGTGATTATTGGTCCGAAATGTAATTTTATTTCAATTGTTTGTTGTTGGCACTTGCCCTGCAGCCCTTTGCTGCATTTTCAATGTCTAATTTGTTGTCCTTGCATTTGTTTTACATTTTACAGACAGTTTTAGCAGAATACTGAAAGCAGCAGAACTGAGTAACTTCAATTTCCGTTTATGTATCGCAAGTTATACGTTACAGGGATATTAAAAGTTATCGCATATTTTCCTCATATTGTGCACGCTTAGTCATTAAAGTAATTCTGAGAGAAGTTCTGATTTGCCTGTTACGGCTCCTTTGGGTGTTAATGACAAACAAAAGTGTGACGAGGCACAGTGAGACTGATGTGAGAAGGAGGGAGACAGAGGCTGGATATTACTGCCATCAATCAATGTGCAGCGTCTGGAGGGATCAAAATGGCATCTGTCTTTTTTAGGAGCCGAACTGATGACGTTTAGGAGTCGAGAATCCCGCGAGACGGATGGTTTCTGATCCGGAGCATTTGCAGAACTCTGCAGGCTGAAAACTGATGATAAACTCTAGAGCAACAAAGATGAATTAATCAGAGATGCTCAGTAATCTATAAGATAGAGGCCAAGTCAAGTCTCAGGTTTTTCAGCTAGAGTCCACATATTTTGCATTCACCGCTTCTTTTGTTTGAGCAGATTTTGATCCCCTGGTCTGGCCACACCAAGGTTCAAACTCTTCCCAGACCGAGGAACGAATTCTTCCCAGACTGCGGATCAAACTATTCCCAATTCAAATTCTTCTGGCCAGACCGGACATCAACTTCTTCCCAGACTGAGGATTGAACTCTTCCCACACCAGGGATACATCCCCACCCACACCAGGGATAAATCTCTGCCCAGACCAAGGTTAAATCTCCACCCAGACCAGGGATAAATCTCTGCCCAGACCAGGGATAAATCTCCGCCCAGACCAGGGATAAATCTCCGCCCAGACCAGGGATAAATCTCTGCCCAGACCAGGGATAAATCTCTGCCCAGACCAGGGATAAATCTCCGCCAAGACCAGGGATAAATCTCTGCCCAGACCAGGGATAAATCTCTGCCCAGACCAGGGATAAATCTCTGCCCACACCAGGGATAAATCTCTGCCCAGACCAGGGATAAATCTCTGCCCAGAGATATTTTAAACCCTTTCTTGAACTCAAAATAATATAAGCAGGACCATCACGTCATCATTTTTCAGTTATGTGACACCCCTTCTCACCTGAAGTGCTCCCGGCCTCCTCAAAGTCGATGTTGCCGAGGTGCAGCACGCCGGCCACCACTCGGAAGAGGTCCAGCTTCTCCGTGTCGTCCAGGCCGATCTTCTTCATGGCCACGGACATCCGGTTGAAGTCGCCCTGGTCGTCCAGCAGCGGGTCCTTCAGAGGGCCCGACTTGGTGTGCTGAAGAACAAGAGCACAGATGGTTACTGACCCTTAGAGCTGCAAAGATTAACCCTTTAGTTGTCAACTATTAAATCAATCAGCCAACTATTTTCATGATCGATTAATCGTTGGATTCACTGCTTAACCCTCTGAGGTCTAAGGACATTTTCACATATCTTCTTAATTATACCTTTTTAAGGTATTTGCATAAAATGTATCCTGTGTGTTATATATTCAGAACAAACTCAGCTGTCCGTACACGACGCTCACATTTTTTCTAGAGAAAAAACAAACCTTAACTTATGATGTGATGTATGAATTGTTTTGGTGCTTGAAATGAGTTTCATATATGATTGAAATAGTAAATAAATGTCTGAAATCAAAATTTTGTAATATGGCTTTTTGAGTCAGAGTTTTGCTGGTGCGTCTTTTGTCGTCAGAGCGTTAAGAAAGACATAAACTTCTCTGATTCCGGCTTGTTACATTTTATTATCTTATAGTTTATTCTCTCTGAGACAGTAAACTGAATATCTTTGAGTTGAGGACAAAACGAGACATTTGAGGACGTCATCTTGGACTTTGGGAAACATTGATCCATATTTTTTACCATTTTGTGAAACTTTAGAGACCAAACACCTCATCCATTAATCCAGATAATAATCCACAGATTAATGGAAAATGAAAATAGTTATTTGCTGCCCTACTGACTGCTGCTACTTTCATAGCCTTAAATAATCAATTTATTAATTCAGCATACCTTCCTTCTAACATACCAGTTTACCATTTTCTTCCACACTCTCAGCTCATTTGCATTTATTCTGGCTTTTCAACTTGACCTTTATCCTTCATTTCTTCATCTTCTACAAAACTATTGACCTTCCTGGCTATGTACCTGCCTCTCTTCTTTGTGTTCTTCATCTCTCTGGGGCAGACGAGTCAATACAAAAACATGTTTGTGTGATGTAGAGCAGAAGCACGGCTATGTTAAACTGCCCTTTTTTTTTTTGCCGACACATCGCCGTACTGAGACATTCAAGCAACTGTGACACAGAAGCAACCAAAAGAGATTTCAGTTGGATTGAAAGGCTCTACGTCGTCTACACAGCAGAGGAAAGCTGGAAAAAGCACTCCAGGGGATAGAGAAATAAAACCCAGCATGCTTTAAACTGGAGATGTTCCAACACCATTTTTGGCTTCCTGATACCAATTCCAATACCTGAACTTGCGTATCAGCAGGGGCATAACTTTGGGTTCAACATGGGGGGGGGGGGTAAAGATTTCAATTTTTCAGCAAAAAATGAAATTTTGAACATAACACTTTATTTCCCGGATACTGATGAATTTTTCTGCAAACAGTTATGGTCCAAATGTCTTTATTTATGCAAAGGAAATTACTTAAATCTCAGAAATTGTCAAATATTTCCAAAATTATAAAAATTACAGAAATTTTGTATAGAAGCAGGAATGTCCTAATTGTGCAGAACACTTTGATGATTGATTGAAGTTTCTATGTTGCAAAATGTGGAAGGAGTTAATGTGCAAAAGAACGTGGGGTTCTTCAACTATTTTAAAGTAGATTTTCTTCTGGGCTAAGTTACGTGTTATCCGATTGGTGGATAAATTCCAGTACTTTCCAATACAGACGCCAGCATTTTATCCGAAATCTGAGGCTTCTCCAAAACTGGTATCGGAACATCTCTACTTTAAACCCCCAGACCCTCAGAGAAGACGTGAAGCCAGCGAGCGCTGAGACTTCACATCACTATCAAGTGGTCAAAGAGAGCGTTAGAAACATGGCGGAGGAACACCCAATCACCTTGTCCTCCTGTGTGACACAAGACGGAGCAGTGAGGAGACACACAGCACATCATTTATCAGTGATTACTGTACATCACCTGCAAATAATCCTGTTGTTCATTTATTTTAATTCGCCTGTAGTCCTTGGGGGGGGGGGGGGGGGGGGGGGGGGGGGGAGGACTTTGTCTTTTATCCTGTATTGAAAAACTTTACATCCACACATTTGTTTCCCTAAATAGTATTCTGATATTCTATTACCTGAATGTCAGGCTACGTCAAAGTGAATGTAACTTCTCTCTTATTGGGGATTTAATGGGTTTTACCTGAGCTAACCTGGTGCGAGTTGAGTTAAATCACAAAGCGGAGGCTTGCAAATCACACGGGTCTCTGCAGATTCGTGTGAAATAAAGCAAAAAGACTTCACTAAACCAATTGTCTCTGAGCCCATTTCCCAGAACGAAACTCATCCTTTTAATCTGATTGTGTGCTCCCTCGGTACAAACCCGATCAGGTAATTAGGTCGCACAAGGCGGGTGATATCAATTTGTTGCGGTTGACCCGCAGACTGTTTGCTATTTCTTCGTTTTTCATTACTGTATTTCCTTTGACTTCTTTGTTGCCTTCTGAACATCTCCACAGTTAAACGCCTTGTCACCTCTATTCTCGATTCTATCCTCGATTTTTAATGAATCAAGTATTATCTTTTCTCCATGGTTTTAGTTTTCTTACCAAGAAGATAACATTACATGTATTCATTCTGAAGTACTCCAACAACAGTTTGAGTACAAACGTATCAACCAAACAAAATTGGTTTATTTATATCTGCAAGTTTGGTTTAGATTGAAGAAAAAAGGACCAGTACGAAAGTAGGGAGAGCCCTACTTTCGTACTGGTCCTTTTTAAAGAAATTCTTAATCGTCTAACATTCATAAGCTCCCGTCGACAAGTCAATTAGATGATTTCATTGCCAGATCTGTAAAGCTGAGTGACTCCACTAAGTATCATGCTCAGAAGTGCTAAAAGGTTTCTTGAGAATAAGTCATTCAGTATGAAAAAGCTCAAAAAAATGACTGAACGACTAAAGAAAATCTTAGACAAAAGAATCAGGTTTTATAGACTGTGAACCACTGATATTTACCATTGAGGACATTAAATGGATCCGACACATTGGATTAAGTTCATAATCAAATTTAGAACAACCCCTAAAAATAGTAAAAGTAAAATGTATTTGGAATTGTTGCAGCTGTACAGTTTATTTCTCCGTTTCATCACAGCAGTCAAAGATAACTGGCCGTGACTGTAAAAATTACGGCGAAATTTGACCTAGTGGAGTTAGACGTTAAGACTATTTCAAAGGTAACTAGGCTGTGGAGAGGCCGGTAAACTCTTCTCTGGCTCCCATTTAAATCTGCTGCACCATCACACTGTTATGTGCTCCTTAAACTTTACAGCTACTACCTCAGAAATGAAGCAGAATCCCACTTCTTCAGTCATCACGACTCATCCCTGCTTCTCTTCATAGTTATCAGATTCATCAAACCAACCCTCATAAAACTGGCTCAGGTTTGCCTCGGACCAGCTCTAAGTCATGTTGCTATAGTTTTAGACTGCCGGGGGACTTCCTTAGACACACTGTGCTCCTCTCTCTTTCCATCTGTGTGCATTCATGTCTCAGTAATGCTTGTCACTAACTTATCTCTGTGGAGCTGATTCCCCGGAGTCCTCTCGGTTTTTCTTGGACTGTGGTGGCACCTGGAAAGTGGCTGCAGCCGTTGCCAAAGTCCTGCTGTACACTCTGCTATGCTCAATACTGCTACTATTTGTATGTCTTGTCATAGTTCTATTGTCTTTATTGTTACTATAATTGCTTGCCCCTTATGAGGTCATAAGGGACAAGGTTACCTTCCCTTTCTCGGCTTTGCATGAAAAAGGAGGGACAACTTTTTCATCGTCTTGAAAATCGTGTTTTCAGAAACCTGTTATATTTGAGGACAATTACAAATATTGTTGTGCCGGAAAGACGAATTATGTCAGAGAAATGTGTGCCTTTAGTAAGGATTATTTTTATTAACTACAAACATAACTTTGTCTGTTCACGTGGGACGTTTTTACATGTTAGCCATCGTAACAGCGAATTACTGGCTATGTCTTGAATGTTTCTTTTTATTTTAATAACGAAAAAGAAAGACAAGTGTGCAGTTTTAGTTGAGACTTCAAGAAGAAATCCTGCACTAACAGCCAGCATTGTTTTTTTATGTCTTCTATTAGAAACATATGAAATAATCAAGGATACAGATATGCTAAATCTGTGTGGAAACTGTTTTAAAAGAAATCGTGATATATTATTGAAATATATGCAGAGACTTGTAGAGTGAATCCACTATGTTTCACGGAAAGTAGCTAATTTAATTAGGAATCTATATAATCTGATTTATGAGTCTCTGTGGAAGATTCTTTCATTTATACGCCAATTTCAGCAGAACAGGAATCTTGTGTTCCTTTTTTAATGGATATGATAATTAATAACCCTGCACTGTGGGAAAAGCCATGTACAGCCGCTGTATAGGAATACTTCTGCATAATTAATCAAAAGGCTGAGGGCAAAGGATAGAACTAATTTCACATGGCAAGCTTTTCTTATTAATGCGGCACATTAAATGTCTTAGTGCGGCGCCGAGGCTCTCAGCCGGGCGGCTTATTAAAGAGTTTGCTGTTTGGAAAATAAGAATTTATTCTGAAAATCATCAGAGTGTGTAAGAATAACCAACATCAACAATACTGATGAAATATCTTAGAGCAGAGGTATTCAACAGAGGGTCCATGATACATTAAAATACCTGAAATTAGACATTAATATGAAGCCAACATATTGATATTAAAGTAAAATTGGCCTATTTGTGAAAACAAGTCGGCAGTCTTTCCATTGAAGCTTCTGTGCAAAAGTTAATACAGACTATCATCTCCACACACCTCTCTCTGGATTTCTAAGTATGAGTTCAAAAGATTGTGATGTCTGGTGACTTTAACGCAGAAACTGGAGTGACGATAATGACCTCTTCTGAAGAGTCCATCAGCTGTTTTTAATCTTCCGTGTCCTCCTTGGCGCGATCACAGAAGGTTTGAATCATGTGGACGCGCTGACAATAACTGTGGGAGGTGGAAGGGGGTTGTTGCGATTCTGCCTTCTCACTCCCCGACGCAGGTTTGAGGAGCTGAGCTGTTGCGATTTTGGTTTTATTTTGCATATCGTTACAGCCCTAGCTAACACTAACAGTAGCTAGCTAGCTTAGTTACATTTTCTTAACATATCTTGTTGTAGTCTTGTGATATGTGACCCTGCAAGAGCCTGAGTCTTTACGTATTAACGTTAGATATGGGATGATTGTCTTTGTGACATCAGACATTAGTCTTTTCAAAGTATTCTAGTGTCTAGCAGGCATTATGGACTCAGAGGGGGCGGCCCTAGATAAATCTATTGAGCAGAGGAGATGAGAGGAGGATGCTGATAAAACAGAAGCGGGAAAGAGAAGGACAAGGAGAATAAAAATAGTCAACAGACACAGTGAGCAGGGATATACCAGAGAAGGTGACTGGGTGTAAATAAAAGCTGGAAACTGTCCCGCACGCTGAGAGAACAAATGCTGCGAGGCGGAGGCTGTGAATCTACTTTGAATCTGCTGTGTAAGGTTAAAAGAGGCGCTAATAGGAGTTTGCAAATCAATTGATTCCTTTTTTTAAGGCTCACAGGGTGACAAGAGGGGGGTTCACTTTTCTCTGCTCTTGAGTTTGCATGAGCTCTTAACTCAGAAATGAACACACTGCAGCTGCACGAGGCTCAGCATCCTCACTGGAGGAAAAAAAACAACCTTAAAGCCAAATGAATGCTTTTTAGGCAAAGGACCCCTTAGCAGAAAGAAAGACAGAGCAAGGATTCCCTATTACACTTATTGTATAAAAATGTAGTTGGGGAGGTAAGATTTCTACTTTCCCCCCCTGTAAATTACACCTATGGGGCCAGATGAATGAGAATGGGTATGCATATATTGTGTACACATCATGTTGTAACATACACGTGGAAGGCAAAATCCTTAAGCTTTGAGGTAAGCCAAGCTTTGAAAAACATGTGTAGAGCGCTCTCTGGTGGACAAACTATGCTACGCCAACACTCATAACATGGTTGACCATCCATTTTTATTTGATTTTTTTAATTTTTATTGGAATCATTTATTTGTCCTCATAAATTATTCTGATGAAGTTTTTTTTTTTTTATGTATCTGCTACTATAAAATGCCGATATCAATAATTCTGGAAATGCCTAATATCGGCCGATAATATTGGCCCGCCGATATATTGGTCGGGCTCTAATGGCAACCATTGTGGCTACCTTATTACTAAGTGGATCATCAATACTGTTTTAATTGAATTTTTTTTTTTCTCGAATGGGCACCTTCAGCTTCACTTATAGTACATTAAATCCAACAGATGTATTTTTCCAGACATATTTTAATTTCTGAAAAAGAAAAAAAAAAAATTCTAGAAATATAAAAAAAAAAGTAATTTGGCTTCCCCAATGCAGTAACTCTGAGGACCCCCTGTTGAAGATCTCTTCTTTAAACTGGATTTAACATCGGCGCTCACATGCAACCTCTCTGTTCTTCTTCCATGTTCTACAGAATCAGAATAACAGCTCGTTATTCTGTATAAAAAAACCTTTGGGGGTTTTGAATGAGCACTTCTGTTGGTTTATTCTGTAGAATATGATTCAGAAAAAGAAATTGAGTCATACTGTACCTCTGTGCTCTTGCGATTCTGCAGGATCTGTTTGTCTGTATCTTTGGAGGCAAAGTAGCGAGTGCATCCTCTGTTTAGGTACTGCAAGACAAACAGAAAGAAAGAAATGAGCAGACCTTCAGAGAACAAAGCAATGATTCGCACACAAACTTGATTTGAAGCATACAGAGAATTTAAGCTAGCCTGGTCCTATCTGGATCTGCCATAACCAATAACTTACGTTTGGTCGTGACGTCGGCTTAGCATCACTAGCGTACGCCTTAGCATCGCTAGCGTATCCCTTACCATCGCTAGCGTACGCCTTAGCCAACTCCTTCACCACCAACAGAGCAAGCTGGGAAAACTAACTTTTTCCAAACCTCCGTGGTGTTGAGGCCCACAACCAGAGCAAACCGTGCTCTGGTTTAATGGCATTTCTTTAAACCAATCAGAATAGTCATTGGCGATGCTAAGCTCCGTACAGAGCTTCTATAAAATAGTCGTGCAAGAGAAATCCCAGTTTGGACAGGTGGAAAGCTAGATTTTTGTTGATATTTTTCTGCGCCTTTAGGCATTTTCAAAGCTTTTTTCCTGACATTTTTGTCAATTTTTCAACGTTCTTTCCTCAACTGTTTTTCTAATGCTATAAAATTTAATAAAACACCATGATTCAGTGAACGTAGTGGACAGATTAAAAAAAAAAATCCTGATATAGAAATGTTTTGACCCAGAGACAATAGGAGGGTTAAAACTTTGGCTTATTGTAATGATTGCTTTCTGTGTTCAGATTTAACTGAGTTTTACGTGTGAGAATAAGGGGAGTGATTTGTAACAATTATCTTCAAGAATCAAATATTATTTATTGCTTGTCAATCTGTTTGAAAGAATTCGGTCCTTCGGAGACTTGGAACCATCTGGTTTCTGGATGTGTTTTGTTGTTATGTGTAAATCAAATTTATTGTTCCAACAATTATGTTGATATTTAATTCTTCTCTTTTCATGTCTGTCTTCCGCGCTTCCCCTAAATCTCCCTTGACATCACTATGGCTTAATATAATAAAAGTTTAGCTGTCAATCTGTCCTGAAGAGAAAAGAAAAGTTTGGTTCTTTAGTACTTGGAACCCATCTACTCTCTGGACTTCAAAAGCTTTGCTGTTCTCTCCAAGCATTTCACACAGATTCAATTAAAGAGCTCTGCAAAAGATCAATACTTCTTTTATTGAGCAGCAGCAGAAATAAAAGAGCCATTATCTGTGCATCGCCCACTTCCACTGCAGCTATTTTCTCTATATGTAGCTGTAACAAGTTATGTTCCACAGGAAACAAACCTGATGATAAACGCGGCCGTTTGCTCCTCCTCTGCTCTCCTTACACAATGGAGGAGTAATAAACACGGTGCAGAGTGTGACGGGCAGATGGGCTCCTGTGATGAAGAGCTGCTGCTGGTCTCAGAGACAGATCAGTGCTGCCCTCTGGTGACTCACCCCATTTATTCCCTCTATGAGGAGTCTAATTCCCCCTCAGCCAGCCTGAATGTACGCTCATTAGTGTTGGGTACCATTCACATTTTCACCACTACCAGCCCCGATACGGGATGAGGCGGACTGGGACAATAATTAGGCACTGGCCTGCTAAAAACACTGGTTTGGTTTCAGTTCTGCATAGAGTGTGGATTGGTAGCTGGAGAGATGCCAGTTCACCTCCTGGGTGCTGCCAGATGCTCTTGAGCAGGGCACCGTACCCAACTGCTCAGCATTGGCAGCCCATTCACTATGACCTCACTCCATTTGTGCCTGAATAGGTCCTGAGAGAGAGTGTGTGTGTGTGTGTGTGTGTGTGTGTGTGTGTGTGCACGCATGTGTGTTTATTTAAGGCCTTAAAAACGTAATAATAGTAATTAATAATCCTACAAGGGGAAATAAAAATGTACACCCTGTTGTTATTACACACATTACACAGAGGCCTGAATTACACACACATGCTCAGTACCTATAAATGCACTAAATGGAGAGATGTCAGAGTGAGTGGGCTGCCCATGGAAAGGCGCCTAGAGCAGTTAGGGGTTCGGTGCCTTGCTCAAGAGCACTTTGGCAGTGCCCGGGAGGTGAACTGGCACCTCTCCATCTCTCAGTCCAGTACAGAGCTGTATTTATAATTTAATAAACCGTATTAAATAAAATTTCGATGCAGAAAAAAAAAAGTACATTTTCTCTTTGACGTGGCTCAAAAAACCACAGTGCTCACACAAATTATGACTTGTTGGATTTTACAATTTGTATGAAGGCAGTATTTCCCTCTTTCTTTTTCTTTTTTTTAATTGCAAGAGTACATCCACACTTAGTTGCAGTTCTTCAACATAAGAGAATTTCCGGATGCTCTTCAGAATTATACAATATAATACTGTGAGTATTTCTGGCAGAGGGACGGTGTGTGAAGGATTGAGTCTGTGTGTGTATGTGTGTGTGTGTGTGTGTGTGTGTGTGTGTGTGTGTGTTTTCACGGGGAACAAGGAACATGTGTGTGGCTCACCAATGTGTTTTTATGGCAAAGAGGACAAAGATAGAGCATCTTCTACTTGACGGAGGGAGTCTCTGACATGATCTGATGTGTTTATCCATCATTTTTTTCTATCAATCTTTAAATCTCTGCTGTGTCTGTTTGACTGAATTATGTCTGTACGTTAATAAAATTTCACAAGTACAGATGGACTGTTGCTATAAAAAATGTGTAAGAGTGACGTGTCCGTACCCTGAATGTGTCTGGGGAGCTGAGGTGAAACTTCTGCCGGATGTCCTCGGTGGCTCCGGCACAAAGCCGATAGAAGATGTGGTAGTTCCTCTCCTCTTTGCTCTGTCGGCAGATCCTCGACTTCTCCAGCAGGTAGTGCGACACGAAGCCGCCCACCACGGCATTCTGAGCACACAGAAACACACATTTGAATCTCAAAAACACCAGCTGACTGCATGTGTAGCTCTAACAGGGCTGTTACTGCATGTTTTACAGTTACTGTTACTGTTTTTTTTGTGCAGATGCAGCCGTTTCTGGCCGCGCTTGAAGGCAGCTTAATTTCACAGCATAGAGAGAGAGAAAAAAGACAAGCAAGACATAGCGAGTGCTTTGTTTTATGCAGAAGACAGTCAGCCGTTCTGAGCTTGTGTTGTTGTTTTTTTACTTTCTTGTGGCAGAGATAGAGGCAGCGCTGTTTCCTGTACAGGACTATAACTGCCTCAAAACACATCGACAAATCTGATCTCCGGTTATATGATTGCCCGCTGCAGCGTGACGAAGGTTTGTGGTTTTCGTGATGTTAAGTCGTTCTCAACTTTTTGCTGCAGTCCCGCTGCATTTTTTAGTGTCCTCCCCAGCGGAAATCTCCGCCACAACCTAAAAGCACAACCCTCATTCTAAATGGATGGAAAGACCTGCGTTTTTGCCGGACCGAGTCTGAAAGCCGCTTTAATGGTCCCATGGCAAGAAAATGTCACTTTTAACATTAATATGAGTTACCCCGGCCTTCCTATGGTCCCCCAGTGGCTAGATATGATAATAAGTGTAAACCGAGCCCTGGGTATCATGCTGTGCCTTTGAGAAAATGAAAGCTCAGATGGGCCGATGTGGAATTATTGCCCCTTATGAGGTCATAAGGGACAAGGTTACCTCCCGTTTCTCTGCTTTGCCCATAAGAGAGAGACATCATGGCTTTAAAATGAGCCAGTCGAGGCCACACCCCCAGCTTCCACCTTGCCCCCACTCAAAAGCTACAAACGCATAAAAAAGCACATCCTAAGGAAATCTTATTGTGGGACTGACTCTAGTGGCTGTAATTCTACACCAAGGCTGCATTTTGGGAAAGAGACTTTAGATACAGTATTAGGGGACCACTAAGGTCTATATAAAAGAGACTTCAGATACAATATTAGGGGACCACAAAGGTTTATATTAATTTAATTGTACTTTCTTTCGAATCTATATCATCCCGAGTTATTCACCAAATCAGTTTTCCAATTTAGAAAGGTTTAGTGGCTTATTTTCTGTGTTCTGAGGGACAACACTCAATCATTTCTCAAGCATGAATAAAGTTTGAATGAATAACATCTGTCCGTGGCGTGTCGTCCTCATATCCTTTTAATTCTATTGTTAAGATGTGACATATTTTGAATGGAAACAGAAAGGCCAATAAAATAGCAGGAATGTCACATTTCACGCCGGTTTGCATGGAAGAAAACTGCAGTTAATAATGTGTGTCATCAAGCAAAAATAGCAGCATGGAAATAGACTAATTTGTTGCATCTATGCAGGTCTCCAACAGAGAGGAGAGAAAACTGCAGAAGCCAAGGCCTCGTCAGGGTTTAGGGATGCGTAACCATCTGCGATGATTCAGGGAATATTGGGTTTATTCATGAATGCAAAGATATTCATTAAGTGCATATGAAGATTAATATAAACAGTTGATGCAAAACAACCAACGCTATTGGGAGTCATATATATAATACTTCATAGCTTTTTAGTGTTTGTGAAACACTCATCTGGAGGGCACTCAGGAGGCAAAAAAGCAGATTAAAGTTATTAATATTCTTTGTTAATGCTGTATATATATATATATACACAAAGTACCTTCTCGTTAAAGTGGATTTCCACAAACTTTCCGAAGCGACTGCTGTTGTTGTTTCGGACGGTTTTAGCGTTTCCAAAAGCCTCCAGCAACGGGTTCGCTGCAACGTTACAAGGTGAAAAGACAGAGAAACACTTTAACTTTAACAGAACTTAAAAAGTAGCTTTGGGTTCTTTCAACCTGGACCCTATGTTCCTATGTTTTTGTGTCTATGTGACTAATCGGAAGAACAATCTTTGACATTGGTCCAGTATTAAGCCATATCTCTGCAGTCGCCAGCGGAGAAACAAGCTACAATGTAAGTTAATAGGACAATTGTCCAGCTTGTATTTACCTTCACAAAAGTGCTAGTTTTGCTGCTGATATTCTAAATGTCTGACAACCTAATGGAAAGGATTTCTAAGGAGGTCGAGATTTCTGTTTAAGAGTAAGATCCTTTATTTAGACATAAAAAAACATCCGCAAAATTACAAGCCACCAGTAAAGCCACCAGACTCCATGTAAATTAACAGTAATTGTAGCATTGTAAAATGCACTTCATTCAAAGTCGACAGAAACTAAATAAAACTATGAAAAAGATTATGAAGTCATCTTTCCACTCTTTTGACTGCCACAACTCTAGTTTTGGTTGAATAAACACACAGTTTACCGATTTACATGTGAAAACATGTTGGCTCTATACACGCTGAAAGTTCTGTTTTTTTAAATGGAGTCTGGTTGGTTTAGTGCTGTCGACTTTAGAGCTGTTTCCGGTTAAACAAAAAGGATCTTACTCTATTAACAAAGTCTATCTCTGAAGGGATCATTTCCATAATGTTGTCAGACACTTAGAATAATAATCTGACGAGGCAAATAGGGTTACATAACAGCCCGGCCTGTGGCTGTTGTTTACATTGTTTAATACTGACCACTGTCAAAGATTGTTGTTCCTATCAGTCACCTACACACAAAAATAGAGTAAAACAGGGTCCGGGTCTAAAAGAAAAAATACTCTTTAGACATACATGAAACGTATATGAAGTGGAGGAGGGAGTCTTACCTTCCACTATTCTCTCATCAATGTCCTGACCCGTTCCATATGAGGTTGTCAAGTATCTGTCAGGAGAAAAAAATGCAGTACAGTTAAGAGTTTTTTGGTGTAACAACACAGCCCTGAACGACAAATAAAACCACAACTAACTACAGTACTACTTTGGGTGGCCTTTCAAAGTTTGCATTTTGAAGCCTTAATATCAGCGCTACCATGTGGACGATTGGAAGCTCATGCACACCAAGCTCACGGGAATTTGAGCCGGGGCTGCAGACCAAAAATAATAATAATAACTATTACAGACAAACATAGAACGGTTCTATCGCTTCACGGTTAGAACCCTAAAAGTAAAAGTAGAAGGATGTGATATCAAGTACATTTAAAAATAAATTGAAGTGAAGAGCAGTTGATTTGGGTACATTTTAAAAGTACTATAAAGTAAAGTAAAATGAAGTACAGTAAAGTGATGTGAAATTAAGTCACCTTGTATAGTTGCTATTGTAAGGACAGTAAAGTAGTTAAGTGTAAACTGTGATGCTTATTTGACCGTATTGAGTTTAGAATTTTTAACCCCAGTTCTGGTGTAACTTTTGATGTCGTTATCATTTAAAATTAAAAAGTAATCTTTAGTGACAGTACAATATAAAAATACTTTAAAAAATTAGACTCCACTGACAATATGCTGCCGAGCTGGCATGATATGTTAAATGAAGACATAAAATGAAAACAACTCAGAATGACTAATATTCCTGCAATGAGTTGATTGATACAAATACTCTAATACGTGTTATTATGTATCTGAAAAGTGACCAAATAAAACATGTATTTCACAAGAACGTTGCAAGCTGTAACCCCATGACAGTTGGCACCTGTGACTCAACATGTTTTGGTTTTAAAGATGCATCGTCATCCTTACTTGAGCACGAACTTGGTGTTTTCGGTCTTCCCGGCTCCGGACTCCCCCGAGACGATGATGGACTGGCTCATCTTCAGCACCTTCATGTCCCTGTATGCCTTATCAGCTGGCCGCGCCCAACACACACACACACACACACACACACACAGAAACAGCTTTTAGATCACAAACAACACACACCTATGCACGTGTGTGTGTGTGTGTGTGTGTGTGTGTGTGTGTGTGTGTGTGTGTGTGTGTGTGTGTGTGTGTGTGTGTGTGTGTGTGTGTGTGTGTGTGTTCTGATCTGACCTGTGTATCTTTCACATTTACTCTTTCTAGCCACTAAGATGTTAACATGTATTTTATACTTTATCTCATACTTGTTTAATATTTCCACAACTCACTTTGAGCTGCATTACTTTACATTTGCGTGTGCGTGTGTGTGTTTTGTGCTGACTCACCGATGGCGTAGACGTGTGGCGGCAGCGTGCCCAGCGAGCGGCCCCGGTACTGGCTGATGGTCTCTGGCGAGTAAAGCTTTGGGATGTCATAGTACGGGTTCACCGCGATCAGGATGTTGGCTACAAACGTCTGGGTGAAGAAGAAGAGGAAAATCAGCGAGGAACATCACACATCATTCAGAAGATGAAGCTCACAGAAGTTAACCTCCTTTTAATGCACATGTCAAATCTGGCCACTCGCAAATTTCTAACCATCCGGCATTTCAATTTAGGTTCACAACGGATTTATTCACCCGGTGCAACACATTTTGTCAAACTCCTGCTTGCGGTACTTACAGACAGTGAGAGCTATTGATTTGGATTTTTGTAATGTTCGATGTTTGTAAAAGTTCTACTGAGCATCTGAAAAATGTGTTTAACGAATGTAAATAAGCAATCAATAAATCTATAAAGATGGAGAAAAAGTTGGAGAAGTTCCTTCTTCAGCCGTTAGATGGCAGCGTACACTGAGTCTGACTAACAACAGATCAGTGAGTGAGTGTGAGCGTGAGTGTGAGCGTGAGTGTGTGCGCGTGTGTGTGTTTGTGCTTGTATGTGTGTGTGTGTGTGTGTGTGTGTGTGCGTGAATGTGTGCTCTTGTACTTCTGTATTTTGAGGACCAATCTGAGTTTCAAACCATGAGAATGTTTTCAGAAAGTTGGAACATTTTAGTAAAGTGAGGATATTTTTAGAAAGCCAGGACATTTCTGGAGGTTTTTCTCTTGAAGAGCTCTGTGGGACTATGTCAATTATAGAGAAGTGTCCTGACATAACATCTTTTACTTTGTTTTATTTGTTTAACATTTCTATTTCTACTTTACATTGAGTTATTAGAGTGATATTACGCAAAGTGTTTGAGAGGGAGACGTGTGTCTGCAAGTGAAAGTGATAAAAGGTGAGTGTGCATTTAGGTGTTTGCATCATAGACTGTAAAAATAGGGTTTGCATGTAAGTACATGTGTGTGTGTGTTCATCTGATTTTATCTTATTAAAATATTGACGCAGCCAAGGCTAAAAATGATCTTGCAGTTTGTGTGTGTGCGTTCTACTCAAAAGGTGCCACAGGCCGGTTAAAAACCTCTAGAGAGGTTGTTGTCTGATTGACAACATGCTTCCTTTGTCAATGAATAACATGTTACATCACCTCGTTCTGAGTTTTGTGTGAGAAGTTTGTAAACGCGGAAAGCCGGTGTCTTTCATGTCATCGCTGTTTTTGTGTGCTTTCAGAGTTTTACCTGGCTGTGCACCGCAGGAAATATTTTGTACCCGCAGTATAAAAAGGGCTAAGGGGAGTCTGGAAATCACTTTCAACCTTTGTCAAATGGTCTTTCATGGGTCTCAGTCCTTTAATTCTATTTAATTTTCAACAGAAGCAGTTCTTTTGTCATAAATGTAAAGATGATGATACATTTGATACATAATGATTTCAAGTTTAAAAGCTTCAGCAACATTGAAAATATTCAGCTATAAATACTAGCCCACTCCATTAGCCTGGTCCTACCAGACTCTGGTCCACTAGCCTGGTCCTACCAGACTCTGGTCCACTAGCCTGGTCCTACCAGACTCTGGTCCACTAGCCTGGTCCTACCACTCTGGTCCACTAGCCTGGTCCTACCAGACTCTGGTCCACTAGCCTGGTCCTACCACTCTGGTCCATTAGCCTGGTCCTACCAGACTCCATTGATAAGTGTTAACTTTCTTGAAGGCGGGTACTCTGTTAAAGTTTAAAACTATTGGATCTGCCCAGAGCCACTCTGGATCTGCCATAACCAATCGCTAATGTTTGGTCGTGACGTCGGCTAGGCATCGCTAGCATTAGCCTTAGCTAACTCCTTTCCCGCTAACGGAGCAAGCTGGAAAATCCAACTTTTGCCGAACCCCGTGGGAGGAGGGCCACAACATCACGGCCACCAAGAGAACTCAGCAAAGATTGTTCTTGCTCGGGCTTTAACTTCTGGATATTCAGCATCGTTGCCACAACGGACCGAATGGCTTTGCTCGCATCTCCGCCGCCATTATTACATCACTCAGCGCAGGTTACCAAACCTCAACGTCATCGTTCTCAGCCGCTCCCTCTGTCCGGTGTTGGACCACAAATTATTTGGCTGAGGAAAACTTAAGAATATACCGCAAACCCAAACAGTGTACAGCAAGAAAATGAAAATTGAGTGGAAGTCCATAAGAGGTCTGAGCCAGCCCAATAAATATTAGCCTCACTTATTAATGTCAATACTCACATAAATCTTGTCTTTGCTGTATCTCACGCGAACGTTGTTGAGCAGGGTGGCTTCGTTCAAGTACATCAGAGAACCTGAGAGACACAGAGAGGACGTCAAACATTAAAGTGTCTCAAACAATAAAGGCCAGTCATTGTCTTTTGTGAGCAGAAATGAGGCAAAAACAACAAACTTACAGTTGTCCTCCACTTGTTTGTTGACGTCATCCTCAGCGGGGAAGACTTGGTTGATAGCAGCCAAAAATGTCTGCAAAAAAAAGAGACAAAAGAAAAATGAAGGAAATGCAATGATCTGTCAGCTCAGCGTCCTGATATCAAACATCAGGAAACATTCAAACAGTAAGTGAGTCTTTTTAATATAATATAAATTGGAAATTGTCTATAGATGTAGTCATGAGAATGGTGACAGCCCCTAATGCTAACAGCATTACTACTGCAATCTGCAACCTAACCTGGTAGGATAAAACGTCTCCATCTCCTTTATGCAAGTTACAAAAAGCTTTTTTAATTCAAGTCTTGCTTTATCAAATCACAAATTTTTTAACTTTTTAAGGTTTTTTAACATTAACATGAGTTCCCCCAGCCTGCCTATGGTCCCCTAGTGGTTAGAAATGGTCATAGGTGTAAACCGAGCACTGGGTATCCTGCTCTGCCTTTGAGAAAATGAAAGCTCAGATGGACTGATCTGGAATCTTGCCCCTTATGAGGTCATGAGGAGCAAGGTTACCTCCATTTTCTCTCCTTTGCCCGCTCAGAGAATTTGGCCCGTCCATTAGAGAGACATCAGCCTCCACCTTGCCCCCCCCCCCTCCTCCTCAAAAGCTAAAAACTCAGAAATGGCACATACTAAGGCCTTAGCCTATCCAGTGTACAGTAATAATAACTTAGCCTCCTCTCCTCACCAACACTGAGCAGATCAAACACACACTCCACAGGGCAAAGAGTCATCCACTGTGACTGATGGTATAACAGCGTATCATGCTCCCTGTCCTCTTCCTGATGTGCATCGCGGGAGGTCTGCCAGCAAGTGAACGAATCGTCAGGCACTGGCACAAAGTGGCTGCAGTGGGACAGACCGGGACCTTGTTCCCACTCGGTTACAGGCCTCGGAGTAACTGCAGCCCGGAAACTCTCAGACACACAAACTCACAACAGATCTAAGGAGCGCAAGTGTCCGTGTTCCCAAAGCAATATGACACAGATCTCAGGTTTCTTTAAGAAGTGGAAACAAAAAGAAACCCTGTACCACAGGCAATGTACTGCATTCTAACTAAGCTTCAGGTTAAAGACGGAAGGAAATTAGGGTCGGAGCAGCTTGAATTTTAACTCGCAGACAGTTAACTGATTTTAATATTAACTTGTGAACTCAATCTAAGGATGACAACTGGAAAGAAGGCTAAATAAACCTGCACTTGATAAGATTTAAGTCAAAGGTTTAAGGCTCCTACAGCAACATGAACATTTGATTTATGTGTGCAAGGGTCAGTTAGTGAGCACAAGTTATTAACTCCGAAGCAGCATCAAATCTATTCTAACTGAATCAAAGCCGGGAGAACAAGCTACTGACTGATGACAGCAACCCTTCATGGCTACAGAGGAAGACCCCGTTCACAGTCTGTTCAAGGAGGGAACGTTGCGCTGTTACTCCGCCTTGGTGTTCTCAAAAGGAATGGACAGGGAATGGTTTCCAGGTAGGGTTCATCTAGACCAGACCAAGAGACGATGGGAGTGTCTCTGAATGGTCCATTTGTGTGTTGTCTGGCTATGTTATTTAACCCCCCAATGTAGCACAAGTAGAATTTATATTTCACAGTTACTGTTTTCTGCCAGATCGCTTATAGATCTCAACATTTTCGCAATGCATGAAAACACTTTCATGCACGAGTTTTACCAATAAAAGAGGAAAAACTGTTTAACTTTAAATGGTCCCAAAATGATGGACACCACACACACACTCCCACACACAAAATCCTGAGATCCCATTAAGTGTGTGTTCCCATTAAGCGCTGACCATCTTGTGTTTTATGGGCGGACAGCACACAGAATTAGCGAGAAGCCTCTCTCAAAGCACTCCATCACAGAGGCCTTGTGGGAAAAAGATTACCGAGACGGAAACCACTCTTTATGTGTTATCACGGCGACGGGCTCTTTAAGTGACATTAAAAGCTTGGCTGGAAGGCAATATGGCACCTGATCCAAAGAAAAGTGAATTTAGGGCGAACAGGGAGAAATCAAGGGTAGCCTGTTTGTCTTGCTGTGAAGAGCCACTTGACTTCACATGATCTGAGATGATCTGATTCATTCTGCACTTGAGCACGTCCCACCTGCGGGCTTGTAAAGCTGCAGGGTCTGGGGATGAATCATTGAATGATACTTTATTGCTTCCGGAGCTGCGGCCCCTTCCACGTGAGATGAAGTGACATGTTTAATCATTAACACACGGACGAAAAAGCATTCAGGAAACTAAAAGCTCTGAGAGATCCAGGAAGCATGAGACTTTTTCCGAGGCTTCTTAAGCTGTTTGATGTGCTTCTGAAACCCTTGCATGATGGGTATATTTAGATTTACACCTTAAAAAGACTACTTTTTTAAAAGCATCTAGATCAAAGCAGCGATATTGTCTTTTGTTAACCTAACACATTCTTCTTCAATGTCAAAACCCTATATACACATTACCAACAATGCAACTGACTGCCAGAAGGGGTTTTGCAACAACAGTTCGAAGGTCCCATGAAACGTTGCTTTTTCATATAGACCTTAGTGGTCCCTAATACTGTACCTGAAGTCTCTTTTATATAGACCTTAGTGGTCCCTAATACTGTACCTGAAGTCTCTTTTATATAGACCTTAGTGGTCCCTAATACTGTACCTGAAGTCTCTTTCATATAGACCTCAGTGGTCCCTAATACTGTACCTGAAGTCTCTTTTATATAGACCTTAGTGGTCCCCTAATACTGTATGTGAAGTCTCTTTTAAATAGGCCGTAGTGGTCCCTAATACTGTATGTGAAGTCTCTTTTAAATAGGCCGTAGTGGTCCCTAATACTGTATGTGAAGTCTCTTTTATATAGACCTTAGTGGTCCCTAATACTGTACCTGAAGTCTCTTTTATATAGACCTTAGAGGTCCCCTAATACTGTATCTGAAGTCTCTTTTCTATAGGCTTATTCTGATTCAGGACAAACCCTGCTCATTGCGGTTGATTTTGGATTTAAAAGTCAACATTGGAATGCCAACGTAGCAAACTGTCAGCCATTATGCCAGTAGTCAGGTATGAAGCTGAAACCTTTGTTAAAAAGGACAAAACACATTTGGGAAAAGTTTGAAAATGTGTGTAATGGAACCAGCTGTTGCTTCTGTTGGTCCAGACCCGGCTCACCTTTCCTTTCTGTTTGAGAGGTTCGATGGTGAGGCTGTCGGATCCGATGTCCACTATAGTTCCCAGCTGGAACCCGTCCGCTGGGTGGGGCGCCCACACCGGCTTCCCGTCCTCCATCGCACCGCTCTGAGCACTCTGGAAAACATGACATGCACAACAGTCAGACGTGGTCCTCCTCCGGCCTGTAACCCACAATGTTTCTTTATTCGACATTAAAGGTCAGTTGGTTGTCCATGAGTTGTACTTTACAGCATTAAAAGGTGCATTATGAGTTCCTGCATGGTTTCGGCAAGATTTCATATTTTTCTCAAATCGTAGGCATCTGTCCTTGATCCGCTAGCTGCCTGTCCCCTGAATACACTGTGAAAAAGGTCCGGAATCAGGAGACAACACAGGGGCGTAGACGATAAACACTAGAGGCACAGGATAGGCACAAAAATCACCGACAGCCAATCAACAACAAGATGGTTGGAGCAGGGGGTGGAGGTTAGTGACAGTTAGTCATGACAGTTACAGAAACAAGGTTAATGTTGGCTAAACTTGCCTACGTGTGTCACTACTGCAATAGCAAGTGTGTTATGTGCAGATATGTATAGTAAAACAGTATAACTACTTCACTACTGTACTACAAGGCTGTATCAGTTCTCTACTGAACCATATTATTATTTGTCTCCTACTTCCACTTTTACTTCAGTTCAGTGCTTATTTTCGATGAGTTTAATACTTTTACTCTGAGACATGTTTTATGCGCTGCATCGTTACAACCAATCACCGGGAATTTGGTGCAACTCGCAAGCCCCACGTACGTCGTCAAATTAATTTCCTTGTTTCTGCTAAGACGAGATGTGCGTGACTAACATCTCACAATTACTAACAAAACGTACAGCGGTGCAAAACCTGTTAGACGTCCTGCCAACCTGTATACGTTTTAAAATCAGTGTACGCGTTAACAATTTTCCGCTCTGATGTCGCTGAAGCGGCTGCTGTTTCAATCGAACAGTACATTTTAAAATAAACTACTTGCAATACTCAAGTACAAAAAAATGTGAAATACTTCCACTTAAGTGTGGTGCTTAAAGAGCACTTCAACCTCTACTAAAGTCACTTTTTTATAGAGCCTGTGTATTTTTACTCAAGTCTGGGTCTCTAGTACTCACACACACACGTGTACTGTTTGAGCTGTCTGGAGCTTTGTGGCGGCCAACAAACGTATTACAGTGTTATTGAGTCAAACCAGCAGCTGATCGTGTTACTGTGGCAGCAGTTTCCCCCGGAGACTAGCTCTGATACGCAGCCCAGGCTGATGTAAAAAACACTTCAGGTCACGCACCCCAGCTGTGTTGTTCTCCCATAAACTCAAGAGCAAAACTATAAATTAAATTAATTAACTTGTGGAAAAGCAGTAGGTAGATGAACAATGTAACAACGTATTTCTTGCCCCCCCCTCCCTCCTACGAAAGCTACAGACTCAGAAATGGCACATCCTAAGGAAAGCTCATTGTGGGACTGGCTCTAATGGCTGGAGTTCTGCACCAAGGCTGAATTTTAGGAAAGAGACTTCAGATACAGTATTAGGGGGCCACTAAGGCCTATATAAAAGAGGCTTCAGATACAGTATTAGGGGACCACTAAAGTCTATTAATGATGTAGCTCTTGGTGGCGCGCCAGGATTTGGAATGAGCGACCAGAGGTTGTGCACCACTAGATTTTTTTTCAGCGTCACGCAACAAAGCGGAAACAGGAGGCATCAATTTGTTCAATAAAGGAATGATTATTAGGGATGGTATACTAAAAACCAGACTCTAAACATACAGTATGTGTTAATGTAACCAGAGTAGCCGTCTGTAGCTTTATAACTCCCCACAAGCCTAAACAGAAGCAGCTGGAGGGACAGCTGACCACAAACTACCACCATATGTGTGAGAAAACTGGAAAAACAAGCAACCAAACCCCCCCCCCCCCCCCCCCCCCCCCCCCCCCCCCCCCCCCCCCCCCCCCCCCCCCCCCCCCCGAACTGAAACCTGTGTGTTTACATGCACACAGCTCAGAGATCGTCCTTTGTTCAGGATGAACTGTGAAGGGAAATTAGTGCGCCGGATGATTCAGAGTCCTCATATAATGATCATCAATCCCAGGAGACACACATCCAGTGTGGTTAACAGTGTTACATTATTGTCTAAAGTATCGGTGATCTGTGGTTAAGAGAGAGCTTTAAGCATCAATCCAATCCAAAGAAACAAGTTCAATGTCAGCTGGGAGCATTCTGACACTCTTCATAGGAGAATTTTAATTTGTTGTTAGGAAAAAACCCTTGAGATGTATCATCTCGCTAACCAATAAGCCAAAGTCCTTAATAAAGCAACATTTATGTGCATTACAGGTTGCGTTGCATTCCCCTGGGGTAATAATCACCAGATTCAAATTATTTTAGACCTAGAACACAATACTTAAAGTTTTCTAACATTACATCTGAAAAACATCTCAATTTAACACTGCCGCTAAATTCATCCCCCAAAAAGTCTATCCAGATGGTCTGGAGCAGCTACTTCAGAAACAGCTAAGAAGAAGCCTTGACTCCTCATCACATTAATGTTTTTTGCAGTCAACACCCTATTTATTAAAACCCTACTCCACAGCTAACGCGGATTGTGCTGTTAGCATTATTTCCATTAGCATCCTCAGTCAGGTGAGAAATTAAAGATGCAGACAGAGCAGAGAGGAGAATATCTGAGTGTTGCCGGTCCAGTAGACACAGAAGCTTTGTACTAAATTGTATTTTAGCGCGTTAATCTGAGGAAGAAAATGCAAATAAACTGGGTTGGATAAGTTCTTCTTCCTGTTAAAAACAGGCAAGTGCATTTGAAACACTAAGAGGTTTATTGAACCTTTTTCACTTCAACAGAGGACTACTTATTGATCATTACTCTATCAGCCCTTGGAGACCAGCCTCTCCTGCCTTTAACTAACACTCAAATTAAATAACAAATGTGAGCACATCATTACACCTCACATCAGGACATTACGGGTTTTGGTGTGTATGCAATTTTCTCAAGCCTATAAATTGAGATCTTCTAAAGTCCTATTTTGTGTGATCAACAGTTAAAACCCACAAATGATCAATTTTATATTACATAAGATAACAAAAACCAGCAAATCCTCACAACTGAGAAGCTGAGAATGACAGCAGAGAATAATTGGTATTTCTGCTTGGCTCTAATAAATACAACATTTTTACAGTTTTTACTTTTTTTTAATAAAATGTCCCATGGCATGAAAACTTCACTTTATGTGTTTTTTTAACATTAATATGAGTTCCCCCAGCCTGCCTATGGTCCCCCAGTGGCTGGAAATGGCGATAGCTGTGTACTGAGCCCTGGGTATCCTGCTCTGCCTTTGAGAAAATGAAAGCTCAGATGGGCTGATCTGGAATCTTGCTCTTTAAGAGGTCATAATGGGCAAGATGATGAATGAATATTAAATAAATATATATGTTATTGGTCATTATTAATGCTGATATGATAGATTGGGAAATCCCTAATATTGGCCGATATTATCAGCCCGCCGATATATGGGTCGGGCTGTACTCACAAGTCCTTTATAAGGTTAGTTATAACCACAAAGGACGACAAGAATAGGACTGTCCTTGATTAAAGAAATTCTTGGCTTTGATGTTTAAAATCCGTGGACATGCTCCTTTAAAGGTTGATCCAGTTTGAGAGTTTAGAGTGAAAATCCTCTAAAAGCAGAGGATGTATTAAAGCTGAGAACATAATGAAAACAAACTGTGTTCGGGGGAGATGCGAGAGCTGCAGCAGCTGTTACTTTGTGTGTGTTTGAGAGGACGACACATTTTGCGGCCGCAGAGGAAGTCGCCCCTTAAATTGGCCTGCGGGTTCTGTGTGTGCCGAGCCGTGCCCGTCCCACTCTCTCCGCGCTGACAGACAGACAGCCGATTGTTGGATCTGTGTCGTCGCTCACTGAGAGCTCGCTGTCACACACTCACGTGGCCAACAGACAGCCTCTGATGTGTTCAGGGACACAAACCCCTGAGGCCAGATGGACAATAACCAAGTTCACTGAGACGCGAGTCTGAAAGCCGGTCATTAAATTAAACTGCACGGGCTACTTTTTATTTTTGAGACCTTTTGTTTCTACACTAGAACAACAAGTTGTGAAAACTTCATCCGAGTCCGGACTCGGACTTGCCAAATATTCTAGCTTGTCTCAACCGAATCCTGTCCTGTATGGTTTTGTTCAAAAGTAACTTCCTCCTTCAAAACAAAACCAGTGATGTAGCGCTTGTTCAGAAAACAGGTATAAGTTTAATTCAAAAGTTTTACTTCATTGACAAAAAAAAAGTCTACTACAAAAAAAAAGTACAAACACAAAATACTCAAAGATAAAACACCATGTGTAATTAGGGCTGCACAATATATCGTTTTTTTATTATCACAATACCAGCAGATTCTTTTGTGTTAGTTGAAAGAAAATATCAGCATATATGTAAAAAACAACACTTTTGTTGAGGACTTTTTTATCAATATTTTTAAACTTGTTTTTGCCCCTTTTTTCAACACTTTTGATGCTTTTTTTTCTATGTTTGTTACTTTTTGGGACATTTTCAACATTACTTTATTAACTTTAGTTTTACAGTTATTTTTGGAATTTATGTTCAACAAACCTCATTTACAGGAAATTAAACCTAACGTTTGAGTTAGAAAAGCAGAAATTAGAAATTATTTAGACTAAGAGTAAAGGAAAGTATGTTGATGGATAATCACAGACTGGAATACTTTTTTTGTCAAATGCTATAAAACTGAACGGAAGTAGAGATTTGTACTTGCCAAAGAGCGTTGTGTGGAATCAATCATGTTATTTTGGGTAAATACAATGGGGAAGTTAAAAAGAACTTTAATATAGGAAAACGGTTAAATTTGACCCAACCACAACATGAGGGTTAAATAAACAGTTTGATCAGTTCTACTGCTTTCAGTATTCATTTCTGCTAAAAACTGAGATTATTTACCTTAAGTAATGTAGTTATCACGATATTCAACAATGTTATCAATATTGCATATTTTCCTCATATCATGCAACCCTATGTGTGATAAAGTGATACCAGCCTGTTCACTCATGCATATACACATATCTGATCTGAAGTGGTTAGATATCTGACTCTTCCAGCTTGTGTCACGTTATCTGCCTCGCTGGAGGATAATGAACACGCTGCTTGGTATTTATCATTTATTCTCTAATTATGCAGATCATTCTGTCTCGCCTGTGCCTCCGATGGGGCTGATGAACTTTGTACAGCTGATGTTGGTTATCTTTAAACAAGGCGTGATGTGATGATGATGATGGTGTTTTCTGTTAACGAGCCACATGCTTCCTCCTTCTGCTCCCACACAACGGCGCCGTGACATTTCAAGGAAAGGCAAAGTGGGGGTCGAGAAACAGAGCAAAATCCAAACGTGCTGTGTAGTACACAACGTGTCAAAATCTTCTCCTTCAGGAATCAGGATGTTAGGTCATAAAACATAGCGCGTTGAAGCCGCTAAACAGTTTGCTTCCCAGGGAAAACAAACGACTTGCACCAAGAAAACGCATGTTCATTCTTTTCCTAAACTTAACCAGTCTTGTCTTGTCTATACTTGTAAATCCCATTGCACTTTTCTGCTCTTTTTGCCCTTCTGCCTGGAAGCAAACTGCATTTTGTTGTCTTTGTACAATTACTAATCTGCAAAATGACAATAAAGTTAAATCTAATCATTTTGGTGCCTAAACTTAACTGCCGTTGCCACATGACGCTAGGGTTAGGTACTGAACTTAGATACTTTTGAGTATCTAAGTTTTGAGTTTTGATCTAGTCAGTCATAATGGGAAAAGAACATTAAAAAAACACACTTTAAAGTAGATTTTCTTCAGGACAAAATGACTGTGTGTCATCAAATCGGTGCATAAACTGCAGTACTTTCCAAAACTCATTTATCAGAACATCTCTAAACCAACTGATATTGCCTCCAAAAGTATTGAGCGTCGGAAAATGCCTCGTCATTCAATACCAATTTTCAAAAGCGGAGTTATGAAATTGCGATCTCGATTCACCCTGTTCACGATTTAATTTCTGAATGAATTTGATTTAAAAATCATAGTATATATAAACATACTATATACACACACACAGTATATATATATATATATATATATATATATATATATATATATATATATATATGTTTTAGTTTTTTTTATGAATTTGATTATCATTTAATTTTATAAATCCAACCAGCATCAGTGAGCCAATAAGCACGCAGCATGCTTCCACCAAGATCTGATAATGTCTGTGATTGGCTGTCTAACATTAGACGTCAAGGAAGTTTCTGCAGTAAAGCATCACAACTTTGGCTCGTGATCAAACAAACGTTTTCTTTCTTTTTGTCGCTGAGGTCCGTGGTTACTTTCAAACCTCTCAGCAATGTCAGGACTCTTGTCATGAATGTTCCCAGATTCTTTGAAGCGGTTCAGCAGCTGCTGCAGCCGCCCCACCCACAGCGACAACTCACCACAACAGGGTGTGTTCAAGGATCAGAAGATTAGCAGGTGATTCCTTTCAATGAGGCAGAAATCATTTTTACTCGCCCAACACACACACACACACACACACACCCTACACAGAAAGACACACACCCATGCACAGAAAGACACACAGAAACATGCACACACAGACAGACAGACACATACACTGAAGTAAACACACACAAGCAAACACACACACACACACACACACACACACAAGCAAACACACACACACACACAAAGAAGCAAACACAGACATGCACACACATACAAATGCACACACATACAAATGCACACACAGAAGCAAACCCACAAACGCCACAACAGGGTGTGTTAAAGGATCAGAAGATTAGCAGGTGATTCCTTTCAATGAGGCAGAAATCATTCTTACTCGCCCAACACCCACACACACGCGCGCACGCGCACACGCGCGCACGCGCACACGCGCGCACGCGCACACACTCACGCGCACACGCGCGCACACTCACACACACACAATTTTTGCCCCCAAAGAAAGTTTAAAATGAGCATTTAGAGTTTTTGTTTTGTGGATTTGCAGTCATGGTAACCGTTCAAAATGCCAATCAATCAATGGTGAAATCATCTTCTTTGGAATAAATTATTTTTCTTTCATAACTGATATCGACCTCAAACATCTGCATGTCTTTGGTCTCTCAGTCCGCAGCTTCATTCATTTCTGATGATTTCAGCAAAGCTGAGGAATCTGCTGGAAGTGCTGATGTTTTAGAAACCCGTAGTAATCGAGTTTAAAGATTGACAAGAGTCATCCTCCTAGAGGCGAAGTCTAACACTAATAAAAGTGGGTCATAAGCAGCTAAAAAGAGTTGTACATTACACAAAGAGTCCTAAATCCTCGTCCTCTGCAGCGTATATAGGATTTGGAATAAAGTTGCGAGGAAGTGATAAAATGTCAGATAAATCCCTGAGTGTGGGGGGGGGTCAAAAGTCCCACTTTAAGTCTGAGAAACTGACAGTAAAACACGAGTCATCCCTTTCCTCCAGTGGTCAGATTACTGGGCAGGTTTCCAGGATCTCACCTGCACCAGGCTGCTGGGGGCGTTGAGAAGAAAGTCAATCATAAAAAGAGTATATTAACTGGTTCTCAGTGGGTAGAAGCATATAATGAAGTAATAAAAGTAAAAGGAGCTATACCACAAATTTAAAACGATCCATTACAGGGTTTTCACTGCCGCTGTAAGATTTAGCCAAATGGGACTGAAAGCCTTCTCTCAAATCTAGTGGTTGTAGTTGAACTTGTATAGCAAGTTTTGTCTTTGTGTTTTTTTGAGTGTTAGCTGACCAGGGAATAAATCTCTGCTCTAGCTGCTCCAATGTTTTAGACATGATTGATATTGGGATAATAATGCTCCAAAGTCGCGCTGGGCGATACGGAGAAAATCAAATATCACAATGTTTAAGACCAAATAACTCAATATCCATACCGCAACGATATTGTAGTGTTGACTATTGGCGCTTTCCCAAAATCTTCTCACAATGGGAATATTTGATAAATAATCATTGGTAATGTGGAAATAATGACTAAGTGGGTTAAGGCATATAATGGAACAGTTACAACTGTGCAGTAAGTTCAGAAAAGGACATCACTTTACTGTAATGCAGCCTTTAAAACAAGGAAAAGACAACAATATTGCAATATTAGGATATTACGATATCCAAAATCGGGAGTAGAGTCTCTCAAAATCTGACAAATCTTTTAAACTGACCTTTTTCATTCTGAAATAATGACAGATTCAGCAGCTGCACGGCCTATTTCTCGCTTAAAATGTTTTCAGAAACACGTTTCGCCGAACTATTTTAGTAAAATGTGAGGACGAGAAGCCAGACCCACATGACGCGTTCAAGTGAATTGTCTGTGTAAGACACTGGAGCCTATAGCCTTCTTGTATTTCAACCTTTTTCAAAAGTCAGTTCAGGCACCGTTTAGGCAGTGGCACCGTTTTAACAGTCTCGCTTTACTACCCGTATCGGAAAAAATACCCACAATATCCAAAGCTAAGTGGAAGTGGAAGACTTTGCAGCATCTGGACTTTCCTTTCTCTTCCTGAAATCAATTTGACAAGTGAAATACTGGAAGTGGCTCCTGCATTTCAAAAGCTAAACTTGGTGATAGTGAAAATCTCCTCCGACCCTTATGTTTTCTCACCAGGTCACTTCCTCGCAGCAGATTATCAAACCGCCCTGACAGACAGGGACATTATGCAGACAGCCTAAAAAAGAAAGACAGGAAGCGTCCAGGCGTCGGTTGCTCTGAGAAATTGACGCCCCAGACAGACACAGCGAGGATCAAAAGGACCTAATCATGCAGCAATTTATCCTGCCAGAAGCATACACACATGCTGTGTTTGCATGCTGCAAAGCAAATCAACCTGATTTCTCCTGAACATGCCCAGTGTGGAAGACAGTGTGCAGTTGTGTAACAAATCTCATAGCAACAGAGTGTGGAGAGCGGGCTGTTCACGAACATCTGCTCAGTATAAGAAGCCGGAAAGGAAAGGGAAGAGCCTGCTGTGATGTGCTGGTCTGGACAAACATCCACCATATTACACGGCTAATTCAAAGGTTGTGCCTAGAAGTAATCCAGCCACTTTGACGGAATATCGTAGTTTGGAAGAAAACACTAGGGTGTTCTTACGGGCCAAAGGTCCTTGCGTGCAGAGTCTGAAATATCCGTTTTTTGTTTCTCTTTTCCTACAAATATGTCACACACCAAAACCTTGCAAACAGAATCTGATGCGTATTAGTCTATAGGGCCACCCCCCCTCCACTTCTCCTCCTCAATAGCTACAGACACAGAAGGAAAGCTCATTGTGGGACTGGCTCTAGAGGCTGTAGTTCTGCACCAAGGCTGAATTTCAGGAAAGAGACTTCAGATACAGTATTAGGGGTCCACTAAGGTCTATATAAAAGAGGCTTCAGAGACAGTATTAGGGGACCA
>NC_048424.1:3229875-3307267 GCF_013103735.1 Etheostoma cragini | reverse complement strand
ATAATGGGCCGAGGCGAACCGAGGCGGGCCGAGGCGAGCCGAGGCAAGCTGTTACCAGCAGTGGAAAAACGCCATAAGGTCTATATAAAAGAGACTTCAGATACAGTATTAGGGGTCCACTAAGGTCTATATAAAAGAGGCTTCAGATACAGTATTAGGGGTCCACTAAGGTCTATATAAAAGAGGCTTCAGAGACAGTATTAGGGGACCACTAAGGTCTATATAAAAGAGGCTTCAGATACAGTATTAGGGGACCACTAAGGTCTATATAAAAGAGGCTTCAGATACAGTATTAGGGGTCAACTAAGGTCTATATAAAAGAGACTTCAGATACAGTATTAGGGGGCAACTAAGGTCTATATAAAAGAGGCTTCAGATACAGTATTAGGGGACCACTAAGGTCTATATAAAAGAGGCTTCAGAGACAGTATTAGGGGGCAACTAAGGTCTATATAAAAGAGGCTTCAGAGACAGTATTAGGGGACCACTAAGGTCTATATAAAAGCATCCAAAAGCACCTTGTCATGGGATCTTTAAAGAATTCCGGTCGATTTTACAGGTACAGTTTGCACCCTGGACACTGAAACAGGGCGATTTTTAACTGCAGTAGATGTGAAAGAAATGAATACAAGTTGTGAGGTTTAGAGAGAGCAAGACTTAGGGAGCGTCTACAAACTACAACACCGAAAAGAGATTTATCAAAAATATTTATTAATTTATTGATTAAATAAGGTAGTGTCTCCAAACTTAGCCCAATTATAACGTGTTTCCTAGTTGTACTACAGCACTTTAAAAAAAAATAAGCTTATGACTATTTTTGAAAATATTGTTTGCTATTTTCAGTGTTGTACATTGTAGATGGTCGCGGAGCACTATTCTTACCATCTCAACACCAGAACTAACAGAGCTGAATTCGGAAGGAATCAAGGTCACATGGGTAGGCACTTAATTTATCAACTAGATGTGAATAACAGCGGCTCTTAATCGTTCTTTGGCCGTGCCCTATCTTGCAATGTTAACGAAAGTGAAAAAGGGTTGGTGTATCTGCCCAGTGACTCGGATCCGCTCCAAAATGTAGTGGGTTCTTCCTTGGCCCATGCTACACCCTTCCACCTAAAAGGGTGTAGCATGGGCCAAGATATAAAAAATTGGACCAGTTATTTTTCTGTAGTCCTGCTGACAGACAGACAGACAGAACGACAGACAGACAGACCAAACCGAAAACATACCTTCCTTGGCCGGGGGATATAACCAGTATTACACTTCAGGAAGTTTTTTACTCAATTATTCTTTAACATTTTAGTAAAATACACAATTGTGACAATTCTGTCTGTGTACTCTACATTTAACTGTAGACACTACCACAGTTTGAAGAGCTGTGGAACCCTGGCAACAGCAAAAACAAATATTCCTGTTTCATTTGAATATTTAGGAGAAGAGCCGGCTTAACTCTGGTCAAAGTCCTCTCTGAGTAGAGCCGCAGAAACAAACCAGGGTGAGGAAACTCCATCAGAGGAGAGAATAGTGTCTTTATGTCAACGGCGGTAATCTCTGTAGCTGGAGGCAAAGGAATGACGGGCTCAGTTTTGTTTATTACAATCCACCGCTCTCATCATCTCCCGTTTCATCTAAAACATATTCACATGAAGAACAAGAACCAACCTACAGGCCTCCTCCCAAAATATTACCCAGAATAATTGAGTTGAGGCTTCACTCCGTACCAGGAGGCCTTGTGTTTCAGAGGTCAGGAGCACGTGATCCCGCCGGGATCAGCAGCAGCAGGACGAATGGCTGCTGCCATCTTCCTGGTTGCAACGATTACAGCCCTTTGCCACCATAATGATGGGTTGGGTTAATTTGCATGTTGACGTGACGTGACACGGAGATTAAGTCACACATGACAAGCACACTGAGGGTGGAAAAGTGTGTGAGAAAATACAGGTCTAAACTACTGATTATAGGAGCAGACTAAAACGTCTGCTGCTAAAAATAGGCTAAACATCACTTTTCCAAAGTTTAAGATTAAATATAAGTTTCACCTCCTGACACACAGAAACATGCAGTTTCTTTCCCCTCGGTTTTTGGAAGACTTATGTGCAAGTATTGTATTTGTCTGAGGGTTAAGGGGGTCCTCCCTCAAGAACATGTTATGTTTTTCATAAATAAATAAATTAAACATCAATTTGACGACAAAGTTTTGGAACATCATACATAATCTTTGATTAAAGGGTAAATGCTTTAAACCAGGGCCCTATGTTCCTATGTTTGTGTGTCTAAGTGAGTGATGGAAACAATATACTGTACATCGGTCCAGTATGAAGCGAGATTGTTGACGATTAATATTCTAGGTGTCTGACAACATCATTGAAAGGATCCCTTCAGAGATAGACGTGTGTGTGTGTGTGGGGGGGGGGGGGGGACAAAACTTTCACGCAAAAGGGGAGTGAGTTTGACGATGACGAGGGACGTCACATAATTCACATAAAACACAAGATTTCAGCCTCACATATTCAGCGTTTAGAGCAGAGAGCATAGACAGATATACTGTGTGTTTTCAATGTGTAATGAACAGCTCCTCTGATGTCCACAGTGTTCACTGAAATAGATCTAGGTTGCCTGTTCCTAAGATAGAACTTTATTCATCCCGAGGGAACTGGTTGTGCAGCAGTTCAAAGTCGGAAAAAATCTACAAATCCAAAATAAAAGCAATGTTAAAAACGTAAGGGGCAGCGCTGTCAATCTTCCTCTAATATACCATTCGAATGCCATTTTTTTGGAAATTTGAATAATGTTATTTAATTTAATTCTCAATTGCCACCTGTTAAATAATATGTTCTACACTACGCAGGTGTAGCGGTGTCAAGATACCAAAACTTCATGTCATCCCTACTCATGCATTGTCAATGCCACTACAAGTATGTGGTTGTTGTTACACGTTCTGTCCACTAGAGGGACTTCTTACATCAGCCTGGCCTTGAGGGAACCTGCACGCAACTTTGTTTTTATTAGTTTTCCACCACGAGTTCACAGAAAACACAAATCAACAGAGAACTCTGTAATGAAACTGCATCCAACATGTGTACCAAAGCAGCTCTGTTGTAAAGGTTAGCACAATGACATCATGCTAGAAAGCACAGACAAAACAATTTGTCATAAACTTGCTAGCTAGCTTAGTAACAAACAATGCTAACTGCATTAATTACCAAGCTAAGTGGTGCTGCCACTTTAATGATTCATAGGCAACCTGTGTGTTGCAGATAGTCCGTTACTGAGAATACAGCTTTTAGAAGGTAATATATGAAATGGAAGCTAACTCTTACAGTTGTAGTGGAGCTAACGTTAACTTTAGCTTTCCCCATGAAGCTCCCAGTTAAGCTAACGTTACTATACTCGCAACGAAGTTAGAAAACAAGAACAAGTCAACTAATTTTAACATAAGCACTTTGGCTTGGTGGATGTCGATTTTACAGTCATGATAAAACTATTTACCGTCCTTCTTCTGACTTCTAGCCGCAGCCTGACAATGATACTGAATACTGAATCTCAGTACTTAAGTAAAAGCACAAATAACCAGAGACATATTTACTTCAGTAAAAATAGAAGTACCACAATGACAACCCTACTTATGTAAACGTAAAGTAGTACCTGATTGTAAATGTACTTTAAGTATTAAAAGTAAAAGGACAGTAAAAGTATGGGCTGTGGCATTTTAATGAAGTTAGTTTTAGGTTAATGTAACTGTGCTTTGCATGGCCCAGTTTACCTTCTGCCTTACAATCCTGGTTATCCATCAGGTGATCTACATGGAGCTCCACTTTGCATTATTTCCCAGAGGACAGTGAATGCTGCACGCATTGATCTAGTGAGAACACAGGCTTTGACAACAAGTACGTGGCTTCACAACTGAGGAGGACCGGGAGTGTTTTTAAGATAAATATACGGATTGTATATTAACCCTATGTGATTCTACATTGTAGAAATGTAAGGGAGATAATTGTTGCAAAATGTAACAAAGTTAAAGTCAAAAGTATGCACTATTAATTCTACTTAAGTAAAGTATAGATACTTAAAAAATATACTTTTGGGGCAAGAAGGTAACCTGACTGAAAGAGACAGATGTTGACATCTCATACCCAGCGGTTCCTCAGGCCTAGAAAAACTTTTACAAAGTTACAAAAAGAGGCAATATATCGTTATCATATAAATATCGTGATATGAGACACATAGAACATGACAGTGAAGCCTCATTGGGTGAAGTCAAACGTTAGAGAGGCTGGATTCACTTCTGTTGTCACTCTCACAGAATAGAAAACTCCCAATGGCTGATCTACTTGAAGCTCCACGTGACTTGTTGTTTACACACGCTGGTTCTCTCGTAATCCAGCAGTGTGTCTGACCCAGAACACGGCAACAGACTCTAGTCCTTCCAGGATGTTCCAGCTCCCTTGGGTGAAAACATAAAGCACCCCAGAGCGACCGCGGCGGTTGCCGGGCTCGCAGACGGAGTGTAAGTCAACACCCATCATCACCATCGGCAAGAGACTGCGGTCTGCTCAGTGTGGCATGATTAATTGAGCTCACATTCCCTTAATTACAAAGGCTGACGGGTCAAGGGGGGGGGGGGGGGCATTTATTACTATATATGTGTTGGTCAGTTTGTCCCATTTTGCAGCAACAAAATTAAAGTGAGATGAACTAACAGAGAAAAGCATCTTGATGAAACAGTTGATTTTGTTGACAAAGTTCCCTTTTGGGGACATAACTTGAAATTGGATAAATAATAAAACAAAAATAAATTACAATATATTGCAATATGTTTTAAAATTGCAATTATATTGTATCGTGACAAGAGTATCGTGATGATATTTTATTGTGATTCCCACCCCTACTGTTTACAGAGAGAAAATCATACACCTATCATTGTACCTGGAGGTGTACTGCCACTCTAACCTTCTGAATCCTACGCCGTCTCGGGTACACATGCTCATGAAAAGGGACGAGGATACACTTGTCCCGAATAAGACCCTCGGACAAGAGTGGTTACCCAAGAAGCCGAGCGGCTTTCACATCTCTGTAGCCAAAAAACAAGCATGCTCAGACGTCTTCTCTAGGCCTGGGAGGGTTAACGGCTTTTACTTTGTGCTCACGGAAGTAACAGATATCGTGTGATATGAAATATAATGAAAGCAATAATCATTGTGTAGTTATCTTCATTGATTGTCTTCTATCCTGCATTCAAGAGTTTATGAGGTGAAGAAAACAAACGGAAGTTGCTCATCACTTCAGCTTTGCACATGAGGATGGACAGTCCATTGAGCTGAGGTGGACGTGGACGCAGTACCGCTGCAGTGTTTACATTAGCCTAGCAGCTAGCCGAGTGTCCTTCTGCTTATAGCTTAATCCCGACAATACGGCTTGGTGGACTTTCAGCCTGCGTTCACGTTTAGTAGTCTAAAACAGAGATGCGTTTTCCCACTGCATGGTATCTACGCGACTCTACTTGCCTTTTTGGGTTTTACAGTATGAAAAAAAGTCCCTGGTACCTGCTAACAGGTACTTTTTGTAGTACTACCTAGGTCGAGGTTCCAAGTGAGCTGAGGCGATACCAAAAGGTGACGTGAAAACCTGCAGACTGCTGATTGGTCGGAGAGAGTTGTCACTAATCACTGCTTCATCATAGCTAGCAACAGACAGGTGGGAAACAAACCCGCAGGACAACTGCTCGCTGTGATGCAGCATTTTTTCCTTCTTTTACTTTATAGACAATAGAGCTTTCTGAACGGTCTGTCTGATCGACGGAGAGGAGAGAGAGGAAGCAGGGTGATCGTATCTGACAGTACAATTAGCCACGTTTCCATCCACACGTTGTTATCCAAATTAAGTAATACTTAATGAAAAAGGCCTTGTGAAAGTTGCATCTGCATCATCATAGCAATGATGCAGTTAACCACCATGCCGCCGTGATATGTTGCTTCTTCACCGCGGGAAGAACTACATTATACTGTCTTATTCCTACTCTTACTCATTGTTTTCACACCCGGGCGCCCGGATAGCTCAGTTGGTAGAGCAGGCGCCCAAAGATAGGGGTCATCTCCTCCTCGATGCAGCGGGCCCGGGTTAGACTCCAAACTGAGGCCCTTTGCTGCATGTCATCCCCCTCTCTCTCCCCTTTCACTTTTTCAGCTGTGCTGTCATTAAAGGCCTAAAATGCCCAATAAATAATCTTAAAAAAAAAATGTATATATTTCTATATATAATCTATAAAATTTTCCCACCCAATTGAAGTCCTCAAAGCTGTCATATCCCTGTGGAAACAAAGATCCCCATCTGACCAATCCAATAATCATGCGCTTATTCAGGATAATTTCCTGGAGCGGACTTTGATCCTGAAGTCACCGAAACTCCCTTAAGTCAAGGAAGTACAGCCTGGGTGTAATAAGTACTATTGTGTTGTCATATAACTATATGTCGTAAAGAAGGATGTGGTCAGAAGGGAGCAAAAGTCAAAGTCCCTTCAGAAGTCAGGAGTTTGCTGATGGAGAGCGCTCCCCTAGGGCTGCAACTATAACGACTATTTTCACTGTTGATTAGTTTGGTGAAAATTGGGCATCCGTGCCTCCCATAGTCCAATATGAGCCCCGTTCAGACCAAAGATTCGAGACGAACTGCAACGCGTCAGTGTGAAGCGTTCTGAAACCTGCGAGTTCCCACCAATGACACAAGTCGCTGAATCATCTGCATAGCAACAACTCTTTGAACTTTCTTCCTAACTTCCAACTTGTAGGCTTTTTGTAGCTGGATATTTCATATGTTGCATCTAAATATGAATGTGGATTACGTTAGTGATATTGAGACGCTTGCTCCAGTTACATTTCAAGTGATGAATCTGCAAAAACACGTTTTATTTCTCTGATTCACGGCTTTGTCGGAGGCACTCCCTCTCTTCAGTCACTCTCAAGCTCGCTCCACTGTACGTACACGCGGGCGCACGTTGAGCCTCCGTCTGTCTGCCATTTCAACCACTTAACAGTTTTTAAGGTAGAAAGAGAAGGGGTTAGGTTTACGTTCTAAACCCAGCCTCTGGAGACTCGACCCGCTGACTCTCTATTGGCTGTTGAAACAGGAAACATCTCTTCCTGTGATGGTGTATATATATTTATATAAAGTACTGTGTGTAGGTGGTAAATGTTATTTCTTTGTGTGCATGAGTGAGTATGTTTGTACTTGTAACTTGCTGCTGTAACACAATTATTTCCCTGTTTGGGATTAATAAAGTTCATTCACAGCACTATGGGAATAAAAAAATTATGTATTCATGTCTAAAGATGCCACAAACTGCATGTACCTCTGTAAAAGATATATTAGTCACAATGTAGGACGTAATAAAAAAAAACATTTTTTGTGCTTTTTGTGTAAATCAGACAGATTTCAAGCAGCTTTAGGAGAATAAAATGACCATAATAGTGATTTTAAAACAGCTTTAGCATAAAAACAAGCTCAGGATGAACACAATAAGCAGAGTGAGCTCTTATGTAATCACAGCTAAAAACCCACAGCACTGGCTGAGCTTGTTCCCTGCATCCAGACTTCTGAGGATGCCACATCCTCTTTTATCATCGCTCAAACACTAATATCACAATGGACAAACCCACCACCCTCAGCTTTTCTTCTTATGCAAACCATGTCCACTGACTCTTCTTCCCAGGCTCAGCAGCCAGCGGTGTGGGTGTGTGTAGCCTGTGTGTGTGTGTGTGTCTGGAGGCCGCAGCCATGCTTATATTGTGAGATCTGACATATTGGTGCTGCTGCTACTGCTGTACAACAACACAGACTCCCATGTCATGTACGCATCAACGAATTTCCCTCGGAGCTGCCAAGCTCTGTCCCTTCTGATGTAATGAGGCTTGTGCTAAATGCTCGTTATGTTCGATATGTGCCCCCCGCTCTAGCTATGGAGACACCGAGCCTGAGCCAAACCTGATTAAAAAAAACCAAAGAATTTGGAATTGGGAAGCGTATCAGCCACATACATACGCTATGAACAATGACACATGACTTGTTCTGATTTTGGAGACAACTATCTTCAATTCGGCATGTATATAATCCACAAAGCTTCCCCATTTGTCAAATAATCCAACTTTTAAATATTGTTTGCTGGTAATTTCCACTATGTCATTTTACGAGAACACACACTTTGGTTGCAATGGCAGCAACGTTGAGTCTAGTGGAAAAAGTTGAAACCCTACTAAAATTAAGGGAGGCACGGTGGATACCTCATTTGCCGATTTTAAGATTGTCTTATATTTCATCAAAATATATACAGGGCAAAGTATTATTATATAAATGACTTCATTGATATAAAAAAAACTTGTAATTACAAATTGTTTGCAGGAAGTCTGGCGTGGACTCCTCAACAAAGCTGGACAAGTGCAAGCACGATTTTGTTGAAAACAGATAAAAGAAACCCCACAGTAATTATAAAGCAGCCTAGTCTCAGCCTAGTGGAGGATTTGTGTCAGAGTTCTCAGCTGTGTGTTGACGGCTTTCCTCCTGGGAAAGCTCGCAGGCTTCCCTGTGCTGCTGGCTGCTAGCTCCGGGATAAAGCTAGCTAACATCGCCGCCTCATTGCGATGAATTCTCCCCACCGGTGAATGCGAACGGCTGTCGGTGTTGCCTACCTCGTTTGTGCGTGAACTCCCGTGGCCTGTTTTATGGAAATTATGTTTGTTTCTGTTTTTTAAATCCCCAAAAGAAAGAAAGGAAGCGAAGCGCACGTCCCAAACACAGCCGTGCCGGTTGTCTCCAGATGATAGGTGTCCGCTCCGGTAGCCTGGGCCACACTCTCCCCGCCCTGCTGCCTCCGACTCCCGCAGCAATCCTAGGAAACTGGCCCCGTGACGTCACGAGCTGGATATTAAAATGTCTCCCTCCAGGGGGCGCTGTCCAAATCCTAAAGAGTTTTATTTTATCTATTTATTTTATTTAAAATAATTAAAATATTTTTATTTGTCTTGTTCTTTTTTTAATCATATAAATAACAGCTCAACAGCGGTGGAGAGAGTAACTTAGTACATCTGCTCAAGTACTGTACATAAGAAGAAATTTATAGATGCATTACATGAGTATTTTCATTTCATGCTTCTCTATTTACTTTACTATGTTCACCTCACAGAATTACACTAGTTTGTAGCTTACAGTAAAAATCTAAAAGCTAAAAAGAAGAGAATATTGGACCGACATTCATCATGTGGACACAAACAAAGAGACTCCTGATGAATCATCATGAATCAAGCAGGTTTTTGCCAACAAGTTAATAAATATATGTTGATGTTCATGACCTGTTTCTGCTGCAAACAAGTGTTGCCAGTTTCAATGCTATGGGGCGGGTGGGAATATTTGTAGGTATGTGATCATAAAGTATTAGACACATTCAAACATTGATCTGATGATGGTGCTAGATCAGGGTTCTCCAACAATTACAAAAATATCGAAAGTGAGGTAGCTAACTTTGTGGACCATAGAAATGTAAAGTGTTTATGTCTTCTTGGCCCCTTATGGGAATACTTTCAGCAATGTAAATAACTATATGGGCCAAGAGAAGTGGAAAATAGTCATGAACCTCGACGGGAAGTGAAGATTATTCATAGGCTCTTGGTATTGCAATTTTATAGGTTTAAAATCTTCATTTAGCTTATGTGTGTTACAGTGCTTGGCCTAAGTGAATAAACCCATTCTAAAAGTGACTAAAAAGAGGTATACATGAACAATGTATGGTAAATAAATAAATGTTCTTCCTCAAAATACAGGGGGCATAAGTATACACACTCCCGTTGTTAATTTCCCACAGTGGCAGGCAGAGTTTTATTTTTAAAGTCCAGCTATTTCATGGATCAGGATACTATGCATCCTGATAAAGTTCCCTTGGCCTTTAGAGTTAAAATAGCCCCCCCCCCCCCCCCCCCCCCCCCCCCCCCCCCCCCCCCCCACACACACACACACACCATCATCATGTACCCTCACCATACTTAGAGATTGGCATGGGGTACTTTCCATAAAATCATCTCTCAATGCAAGGGAAATCAGCTATCAGACTAACTGAAATAAAACCATCAGTCGATGTTAAAATAGCTCACAAGAAGTGAAACCTTTAACCTGCTGGTGGCGCTAGAGGACAAGTCCCCAGATCATCAAAGTCAGTATGATTCATCCTCTGGGGACCATGACTGCATCTGCCAAATGTCATGACAATCCATCCAGTAGAGGATGAAACGTTTCACTTCTTACGTTGTTTATTCCCTGAAGTCATTTGTCTGAACTCCAGATACAATTCACTCTCACAAACAGGTCCGTATGATATTGCACGAAATCGCATGCACGCCCGGTCATGAGATGGAAGCAGTTAATTTATATTTTATATTTTAAAATTGAGAAGGATCCGCTGAATGAGTTCATAAGTGGGACAACAAAACACGTTTCAAGAGTCATGAATGTTTCAGTGTCCGGTAACGTAACACTGGGCAAAGAAGAAGAGACTCAACACAGGACTGAAAGCTGAGAGCAGCGTTACATAACCAACAACCTGAGAAAGCAGCACTCTGCAGTTTACTCATCTAACCATTGTGTTGTCCTCGGCCAAAATTTGACACTTTTACAAAGTTTTTTTTATATCAAAAATATGGGTTTCCTAACAACCAAATTGCCCCAAAATAACAGATGCATGCATGTACGCTTAAATGGACGTTGTATGGAATTCATACAACACATACTGTACATCCATGCATCCATGTTCTTTGCAGGGTAAGATTGTAGTAATTTATTTTGAACATGTAAAAACAATCTATATATATCTTCCAGTTTTTTCCATCCTTTTTTCCTATGTTGGTGTAGAAGTGACTGACTAGAACAACAAACTTTGACATTTGTCTAGTATTAAAATGCTCATATTATGCGGTTCATAATTGGATTTGGAGGTTGTACTACAATAGGTTTACATTGTTTAATTTGGGGGCTCATGATGGTGTGTCATGATGGATGTCATTTTCTTGCTACCAATCTAAATACTGGTCCAAATAAACTAAACTTACCCATAAAACCAACATTGTTAGGTCATAAACCTTAAAAAAAACACTAAACAAATAGTTTTATAAGTGTTTTTCCTAAAACAGCTGATCACTGTAGTTTTTAATCAACCAAACAGGAGAAACCAGTGTTTTTGTTGGGGACTATTTTCAGCAGCGGATTAATCCACATTTGGTGATCTAGTGACTATCTGGAGCAAAAACTCCTAAACTTTGTATACTCTTATTTAATATGCCTTGTTGTCTTTGTCTTTTCTATGAAAAATCCCTTATGTTAATTTGTTTTGCAGTCTTCCATTTTTAATCCATTTTGAAAGAAAAAGAGCCTCAGAGTCCTAACGTCGCGGGACCTGGAGATAATGCATAGTGCATTTAAGACTTCCCCAGACCTGTGCTGCAGCTTAAGTTGATGTGGTGGACAAGTGAAACTGGGTGTTGATTGGAGCTCATGTTCTAGAATCAAACGCTCCAGAGCAGCCGCTGAATGAGAGATTGGTTTATCAACTTCTGCTTCCCAGCTACAAAAAAAGTGCTTTCAATCGCAACTTTCACGCCAACATGAAAAAGAAGTCCATTAAGTGCTCCGAAAAAAAGGAGAGAGAGAGAGAGAGAGACGCGCGCGCACACACGCACACGCGTGCGTACACACACACACACACACACACACACACACAAAGGTAAGGCAGAGGAAGTGCTATTGCATCCAGTTGCTTTTAATGCTGAAAATGCATCCACTCCACATCGAAGAGACACAACAAGCACTGAACTATGTGACTCGCCAACTTCTTGAAAACAAGTTTCTTTTTTCCAGACGGGGTGGATTGTTAATAACTTACAAATAACAGCAACTTCCTCTAAGTGTTGTGTTTTTTTGTGTGTTTTTTTTAAAATTGTTTTTGTCTTCCTCTACACAACTAGAAAGCATAGAAAATAACACCAACGGTATCTTCTGCACAGATCTTCCCGGAGAAGAACATCTATGAAAACATAACTTAATGGGGCCACTTCATGACTGAGTCATAAAACGGTGAATTACAAAGGCAGCGGGAAAATCTCCAGCATATTTACAGTTGATGTTTTATTTCATAGAAAATTCTGACGTTGTGTTTGATGTCTGTGGTTAATGGAGGGAGCTGAGAGATCGTTTTTAGACATGTCGAAGTTAAACCAGCGTACAATCAGTCCCCCCCCCCCATCCCCAGTGACGGGGGAGAGAGTGCTTTCAGGGGCTGATGGGTAGGTTTGGCCGCCGGCCCAACAACTCAGACGTCTCTTCGATCTCCGGCTCTTCAGGAGAGCCGGGCAGAGAGCGGAGCAGAGCCCCAAGCTGCTCCGACTCCTTCTTTTCCAGTTCTTGTTGCTCTTGGATCTTTAGGATCAGCTCCTTGATTTCCTCGCGCTTCGTCTTCATCCGTTGCTGAGGAAACCAATCGGACAAGCTCACCGGCAGATGGAAGCTGGGAATTGGATTCTGTGTAAAAAGAGACGAGACAAAACCCAAACAATCAATCAGAGCAGAATGGTATGGAACAACGAGTGCTGTTTGAGTAAGATACTGTGTTGCCTGTAAGAACCAATAAGGAACTGGTTCAACCCTGAGCCTCCGAGTCTCAGACAACGGAGGGAGTTAACTCAGGAGATCTATACAATGGAAATGATAACTTTTCTATAAAGGGGAATTAAAAGGAATAAAAGGATACTAAAAGGATAAATCTGGAGATATTACATTTGTTCTTATCATCTACGAAGACGCAAACCAACAGTCAACATACCTCCTAACAAGAAGAGATGTTCCAATAGCAATCCCAATATCAGAAAAGCCTTCGATACTGCCTAAAATACTGCTATCGATAACGGAAAGTACTGAGTTTAAGCACCCGTACACTGTTATTAGGCCCAGAAGTAAATCTACTTTAAAGCAGTTCTTTGATTATCTTTTTTCCGTTTTGACTGACTGTCAAACTGGATACTAAAATAAAGTTCTACAGCATTCAGTGTTTGTTCATTTTTCCACAAAGAGTTTAACAACAAAGAGAGAAAGCATGTCACACCCCTATAGGGAGAGTAGTATACAGCTGTTAAAACATAATAAATGTAAACACTGGATCAGATCGGTACCTTGGTATCTGCTGATACGTAAGTTCCGGTATCGGGAAGCAAAAAATGGTATCGGACACTACTAACAAGTATTGTGTGTTTATCATAGACTGACATCTTGTTCCTCTGTGCTATAGAGCTCCATATTTTTCCCAAAAAAACTTTTAAAACACATCAATGAGCCATGAATTAGTTTTTTTAAAGCATGTTTTATGAATAAAATGGACTTTGATTACTAAAGAAGTCAAGAGATATTATTTGTTGCTATCACAGAAAACAATGCACTATTTAGTGTGTTTGCCATTTTACAGTGGCATTTCACTATATAGTCCACAATGAAATACCCACAATGCACTGCTAATTTGAGTGTACATAGGACAACCTACATTTTACCCCCATATACCACAATGCAACGCGTTTTCTTGTGAACGTAACATGCAACATATATAACAAGAACCGAGTGCGCCCTTTGTTTCAGGGACGTATTTAAGTATTTTAGTTTGGGTTTGCGCCCGCCTCCGTCACACACACAACGGGCGCATCTCCTGACGCAACAATGATTTCACTGTAGTGTCCGAAACCGCGTTCGGTCATTCCCACTGTAGTTAACTATTTAATAACCACTGTACAGGGAATAGTGAGTGAGAGAATGGCAGTTTTCAACGGTTTTACGTCCCCCCCCCCTCACCTCGAAGAAGCTCTCCACATACTGCAGGATGTAAACTCCACAGTCGCTGAAGTTATCCTGCTGAGGCACACGTGGGCTGGAGCCCTTCATCACGTCCTTCCCGAAACTCCGCTGAGTCCCTTTACGCACCTCCCACTCCACCTCCAGGTACCTAAAACAAACGCACACTCAGTCGCAGTCCCCGGCAGTGTTGCTTTTCCTTAAACATCTGTTCGTTACGTTGAACTCACCATTTAGTCCCAGTAACATCAACAAATATGTATAGTGCTATAAAAGTGAACAATTCAATATTATATTATTATTAACTTTTTTTTTCTTTGGGGGAAACCATGTTCGACGTGTTGGAATGACATTCTCCGTAATGTTTTGTGTGATGCAGACAGGAACTATAATGTTACCAGGAAATTATGTATTTTTGGCAAATTGGCAGCAGTGTTTCCTCTATGTTGTTTTTGTAGTGGCGGCCCGCCATGGCAACGGTATCAGAAATACAACAGACGCGTTTTAATGCCTTTTAATGATAATGACATCCTCGGAAAGTGTAAGTCACTCTGAATCTAAAAAATGTGTGTACCATGTCAGTGTTCATATGTAACTGAGTTATGACTATGAGAAGAAGTGATCTCTGCTGCAGTTTACGATTACCATCCTTCAACCCTCCGGTGTCTTCAATTACCCTCCGCTCCATAACAGTGGCTCCCAACCTGTGGGTCAGACCCCATAAAAGGGGTCACCATATAAATCTGAGGGGTCTTGAGATGAATAATGGGACGGCAATTTGAAAGAAGAAAAAAATATATAATTTCAGCCTATTATTACTATTTTCTTGTGAGAAACTGGATTCTTGTATCCCTTCAGGTAGACTTATAATGTTTTGATGTCATACTACTTTATTTGTAAATGCTATCAGGTGCGGCAGCCGACACTCACTCTCTCAAAGTTTTCACCACAGTCGACCTGGCCGGGCCACGCAGGGAGTCCATGATGAGGATACAAGGCCTGAAGCAGGGAATAAAAAATTAAAAAACAAAAAAAGGTTCCATTAGAACAGATCTCATACAGGGTTTCTGCAGGTTTCAATTAGTCAAACTTAAGACTTTATAAGAACATTTTAATACCTTTATGAATGAAATGTAAGCCCTTTATCATGACTTAATGTAGAGTCACACAAGAACTTGCAAAGTAAATTAAATGATTTAAATGTCCAATGACATGAAAATTTCACTTTGATATTTTTTAACATTAATATGAGTTCCCCCAGCCTGCCTGTGGTCCCCCAGTGGCTAGAAATGGTGACAGGTGTAAACCGAGCCCTGGGTATACCTTATTAGGTCATTCTTTTGCCCGCACACAGAATTTGGCTCACCCAAGAGAAAAAGAGAGACATAATGGCTTGCAAACAAGCAAAACATGGCAGTTGGTCAAGGCCTATATAGATACAGTATTAGGGGACCACTAAGGTCTATATAAAAGAGACTTCAGATACAGTATTAGGGGACCACTAAGGTCTATATAAAAGAGACTTTAGATACAGTATTAGGGGACCACTAAGGTCTATATAAAAGCATCCAAAAAGCAGCATGCCAGGGGACCTTTAAACTAAATAAAAGTGAGAGAGTAATAATGATGTGTACACACACAGTGAATCACATTTGGATGAGCGAAAGAAAGAACTACAACTCAGTGAGCATAAGAGGTGTTGCATGAAGGTAGGAACATTTAAAACCTGTTTATAATGACCCCGGAAACCATATATCCAGAGGTGAAAAGTAATGAAATACATATACTGTACTCATGTTGCTGTAAATTTGTATTATTTTCTATTTTTTGTTGTGTACTTTTCAAGCAGATTTTAAAATTGCAATTTAAAAAAGTAGGCTACTTGATTACGTTTTGAGTGAAGTATTGTATTTTGCTACCTTACAAACCCCATTCGTTACAGAGTAAAAAAAACAACTTAATAAACGTTTTATGGGATGGTCAGAACTAAAATTGCACATTACACCTTTCTAAGTGTCATAAATGTCATGTGTGACATGTGTATACATTTGTACAGATGTTTATACATTTTTATAGATTTTTCATTAGTTAAAACAAAATAGTTGCAGGACATATACTGTGTTAAGTGTTGTAAATTTAATGACTAAGAAATAAGAACTAGGTATGGTGACTAAGAGCTGGAAGCCAAGTAGGTGTGTGAGGGTGTGTGTGTGCGTGGGGCGGGTGGGTGGATGTGTGTGTCAAAATGTGTGTTGGTGTGTGTTTGGGTTTGTGTGTCAAAAGAAGGGACTAGAAGAACATTGATAGGGACATTACACGGTATGCTTATATACGTATTGCTTCTTGATTTAAATAATTTAAAAGAATATTTTTATGTTTAATAAAAAATAAAAAAAGGTTTGGGATTTATCACCCCTTTCCCTATTTTAACTACAAGGGAGCGATTCCCCCTACTACTTCTTACTTTTACTTGAGTAATTTTTCAGATAGGTAATTTCACATGTACTTGACTAATATTTCATCAAAGTATTGGTACTTTTACTTGGGTACAATATTTTCTCCACCTCTGCATATATCATATCAACATTTTCACACAGCTCCCTCTGCTCTTTGTCCCAGCAGCAGAGCAGCGGTGCCGCCTGCAGGCCGAGCGCCAGCAGTGCACCAACTTACTGTTTGCAGACGTTGAGTTTGGAGGCCACAGCGGAGGCGTCAGAGCTCAGAGTGTCTTCAGCCAGAGTTCCATCCTCGCTGCACTCATCCTGGAAGACACGGACAACACGGTAACTACAATTTTAAAAACTGCTCTGGTCATTCTTCCAATCAACTAATTAATGGAGACTAAATGAGACAAATGGAGAGTAGAGATCTTTTTTATTATTTATTTTTAGTGGCTTTTCCCTTTATTTTAGTGACAGTGGATAGACATGAAATGGGGAGAGAGATAGGGGGATGAAACGCAGCAAAGGGCCACAGGTCAGATTCAAACCCGGGGCGAGCTAGAGCCCAGCCCAAAGTCTGAGAAGTAAAGCGGAGTACCTGACAGGAGCTTTGGTCATCAGAGAAGGCGAAGGTGTCGTCCTCTCCTTTTCCTGAACCGTAGCAAACACTGATTCTGTGCAACTCACCTAAAAACAACCAAACACATGGACCACACAACATTAATCTGTTGCATGAAGGAAAACCTGTGAGTTAATCACCACTGAAATCAGGGATGCACCAAATCCAGGAGTCGGGTTTGGCTGACTTTGGGTATTTTGACGGTGATCGGTTTGGGCCGAGCCTTAAAAGAAATCTCCACCGTACTCTACGCTTGCACTAGGCTCGCTACGCTGGTCAACGTAATGACGCCGCCGTTGATTAGGGGAAGGTGTTCACGTAGGTGGAGCGTTCAATGCAGTAGGCTGTGAGGCTTGAGCAGAGGAAGTGTTTGGCAGTTTCAGTCAAAAGAAGGCAATTTAAGTCCAGCTACATGTTTAATTTGCAATGCTGATTTGTCTCGTGGTGGTGAGGACCCTAAAAAATGCACAACATCACCCCGGTTACAACATTTGAGTGTGAAACATCTGAAGTTGTGCATAAAGGAATCTACAGACAGCAGCCAACATGCATCAACTTCAGGTACGGTTAGGAAGGTAAGTCACAGCACAGGACGCTGTTTACTGCATTAATGTGGTTACTGTGGTAACCGACTGAGGATTTCCCCTTGCATTATTACTAAAGTATACATTATTATTATTATTATTAATCAATGAAACTGGAGACACTGGGCAGAGAGCAGCGCGTAAGTGGTGCGTATGCGCCGCTGAGGTCCACCCAACAATTGCCAGTCTTCAATTTATAATTTTTATGCGAGGTGTGTACGGCCCGTTTACACAGACATGGATCATAAAGGAAAATATGTCTTTCAAATTGAACCACCTAATACAGGAACGACTTAATGACTGTCAATGAGTGTGTTGGCAGTTTGGTTTTGAGAGTTTGTTTGTATCCGTCCCCTGCGTCCTCTGATAACAGCTGACAGTAGATTGACGTTTCACAGCACTGTGCCCGCTCCCCAAAAACCTGAAGAAACAACAACAATCCCCGAGCCAAAGCTCTCCGTCTCTCCTGTGACTCACACAATCCTACGCTGTGTGGCGCTGCCGGTGTAGCTGTCAAAAGATACATTCTGATGCACAAGCGCTCCGCTAACAACACGTCCACTGTAGCCAAAGAATATTAGATGTTTTTCAGACATTTCATCAGGAGTTATTGGAATCGGATTAAAGACCAAATAATTTGATGAGCTGATGAAAGTCTAGACTGCATATCCATCATAATAAAAAGTTCCTAAATTCTCAACATCAGAATAACTTTTCCTAGAAAACAGTCAAAAAAGAGAGCGCCAGTAAACCGGATTATAACTCAGACAACTAATGTCAGCTTTCAGTCCTCGACAATTTTGACACTTGATCACACACACACACACACACACACACACACACACACACACACACACACACACACACACACACACACACACACACACACACACACACACACACACACACACACACACACACACACACACACACACACACACACACACACACACACACACACACACACACGTAACCAGGGAGGACACAGAGTAATAAAAAAACACGGACTCTTCAGGAGAGGTCATTATCTTCACTCAAGCTTCGTCGCGGGAAAGTCAACGGACGCCGCGAGCTTCTGAACAAAGTCATACCGAGAACTACAGAGAGAGTCGTGTGGAGCTAATGGTCTTAACTAGCGTTGTAGCAACTCATTTGGCAATGGCTTGAATGTAACAGACATTCATTAATTTAAAAAGGTTAGGCACTAAAGCTTTCGGACCCGTATAGAGTAGAGATCCCACTCCCAGCACTAAACCACGTTAGTTAAAGTCCTCAATACGGACGGTGACTCACTTCTGTAGTGTTGCTCTAGGTCAGCCTGGCCGTTGCCCAACGCTGCCTTGGTGATGGAAGGCTCCGGCCCCCCCTCCGTGCAGGCTGCGTTCTCCCCGCTCTGACCCTCTGTGGTTGCCTCGGGGACGCCGGGGGATGGGTCTTCCGAGTAACCGTCCAACCCGTCTCTGTCTGGGGACAGAGGGCGACAGTGATCCGGGATGTTCTCCCCGGGTGTTGGGTCGGGAAAGGCGCTGTGGCACAGCGGGTTGGGCTCGTACACCGGAGCAGTGAGGCCCGGGAAGCAGATGACTGCCAAGTACCAGTGAGCTCTGACAAAACAAAGAATTCAAACTAGTTAAAGTACTTTCTCTTAATATTCAGGGACAGGCGGTTAAACTAGACCTAGTGTTGTGGTCAGAGTACCGGGAGAGGACAGTCCTCTTACAGCTCCCACTCTCTCAGTAGCAAGATTCATAACCCTTCTTAAAAACTTAGTTTAACAGTGCGTGGTTCCTTTTACAACATTTTGTAAGACTTGGCGCCCCTTTAAAGCTATAGTGTGTAGTTTCTGTCACCCCCTATGAGGAATTCTAGGTAGTAACAAAACTGTCGGTACCTCTACATGATCACGCGCCCTCCTCCACACAGTTAGCTTGGCTAGTAGCAAAGGAGGATATGGAGGATTAAAAAACATGATGGACTCTTCAGAAGAGGTCGTTATCTTCACTCGAGCTTCTGCGCGGTAAAGTTTCCGGACGCCACAATCTTCTGAACATAGTCATAGTGAGAAATCCAGAGTGAGCTGTGTGGAGCTGATAGTCTTAATTAGCTTAATTGGTACGACTCAGTTGGCGATGGCTTGAATCTAGCGGAGGTTCAGTAATATCAAAAAGTCACACACTAAAGCTTTACAGGCCACATTTTGGAAAATGAAAATCACATCAAAGGCCAAACGAGTGTAATTTGACATGCTCTTCAGAAAAGTGAGATATGTTATACCTGCTTTTTTTTTTTTTTCACATTTTTGTTGACAAAGCCCTACAAAAGTCAGAAAAAAGTCCCTCAGCCATCATGCGAGTATATCAAATCTAGCAAAACAAAAATTACATTTTTAAAATCAGGCTACCACACAGCCAACTCACAGCAACCTGTTTCTCCTGCCTGTTTTCTCCAGCCTGAATATGAAAACTCTGCTTGTGGTGGGATTTTCTGATTGTCCAGAATTGTTTGAAAAACTATCTTTTTGGGTCTGGCGCACAACTAGATGAAATTTAGTATGGACCTTAATTACATATCTGCAAACTCAGAAAGGCAGAAGAAACTCTTCGGATCTACATGATTCACATGGATCCAATTTTCACCATTCAAATTGGCGATTTACGCCAAAAAGCGACTAGTTTGCAGGTATGTAATTAGTATGCAGGCTGGATTAAAACCTGCGTGGGGCCGGGTCCGGGCCGTGAGCCTCGAGTTTGACACGGGTTGTAGAAACTAGACAATAAGTATACCCTTGGCTCTTACCTTTAACTCTTAGCTATGATAACCATCTGTGGTGTGACTTTGATAATAAAGTGGAGTAGCTTTGTACTTTGATTATTATCTAATATAATTATCTGTCGTGCAGGTCCCATTGTGTTTGTGTCTGTTAATGTTTCTGTTTAACTAGGTTTTTAATATCTTATATAATTTACATCATATATGTTTGCTCTCTAAAATAACAATAAACAGACTTTTAAAGTGCCCATATTATGCAAAAATATAAAATAAATATAAAAAATAAAAAATCCCTTTTTTCTGGGAATTTGGGTGTTATTTTGAGTCTCAGGAGGAAATGATACCATGCAAACCTTTTCTGGTACAACCTCAAAATACAATTATGAACCTGATAATTAGCATAAAATGGGCCCTTTTTTAAAGCGGTACGGAATTGAAGTTCTGTAATATGTCAAATTGAATACTCACGACTCATTGATGGGAACAAAAATGAAGTCCTTCTGGAACAGATCTACGTGCCGAGTCCACGTCTTAACCCTGTTGTGCTTCCTTTTCTGGACCCTGGAAAAATCAACACAAAAAGGTTTAAAGAACTTTGCGGCAAAAACATCCGAACAGTTGACGTTAAAGTCCCTGGTGCTGATTCTGTTGGACACTCACGGCAGATTTGTCGTGTCTGGAGCGTTCCTCCGCTCTCTCTGGTTCAGTCTCTTGTAAAAGAAGGAGCTGAACACGTGGATTCTTTGTGCATCTTCTTTTTTTAATTTCTCTAAAACTAAATATCTAAGAGATGGGATGGGAAACAGTGAAAGGGTTAAAAACTAAGGCTTTTCTGTCAGAGTGAATACATTGTATTGTGTGGAAGGTTATCATCTTGGTTTGTGAGGAAATAAAAATCTGCTACAGATGACCCAAATACTTACTTTAAATAAAAGTCTATGATAACGTCGTTTAGGAATTCTCCGTCATTAAGGCAGTGGAGGTCTTCATTAGTGACCGATATGCCACCTTTGGCCGGAGGAGGAGGGTACACCATTAATCTGTAAGACAAATAACAACAACAACACGGTTACTGGGAACACTGGGAGCATTACAGCTGGAACATGCCATACGCATTAGTGTTGTATATCGTAGATACGTGCCTGGTCCTGGCCATTCATTACAGAGGTGTTTAGTTTTTTTTTAAGATTATTTTTTGGGCTGCTCCGCCTTTAAATTTTGACAGGACAGCTAGGTGAGAAAGGGGTGAGAGAGGGGGAAGGCATGCAGGAAATTGTCAAAGGTCGGATTTGAACCCTGGACCTCTGTATCATAGTATAAACCTCAAAGTACATGTACGCCTGCTCTACCACTGAACCGACCCGGCCACACCCAGAGGCGTATTTCTACCCGCCGGTCTCTCTCTGTCTCTCTCTCTCTCTCTCTCTGAAAGAGACAGGCTTACTGGGAGAAACTGTGGTAACTGTCGCCTTTATGTAGCTGTGTTTGTGTGTCTGTTTCTCTCTCTCTCTCTGTCCGACGGTCGGTCTCTCTCTCTCTCCGTGTGCCTGATCACTTGTCTCTGCCAAAATCACCATAAACCTGGCTGTTTCTATTTAGAAATGGGTTTTGTTTTTGTAAAATATCGGGCTGCACTGTGGTCTATGCGATTACCTGCCTGTCTTGACCTTGGCCTATAAAAAAAGAGACTTCAGATACAGTATTAGGGGACCACTCAGTTCTATATAAAAGAGATTTCAGATACAGTATTAGGGGACCACTAAGGTCTATATAAAAGAGACTTCAGATACAGTATTAGGGGACCACTAAGGTCTATATAAAAGAGATTTCAGATACAGTATTAGGGGACCACTAAGGTCTATATAAAAGAGATTTCAGATACAGTATTAGGGGATAACTAAGGCCTATTTGAAAGCATCCAAAGAGCACCATGTCATGGGACCTTCAAGAGTCACTCACTTGACAATTGGTCCAGAGAAGGTGGGCTGGAGGTCCGTCATGTCCTCCTCTTCATCGTCAAAGTAGGTGCCGTTGTGTTGACGGGTGGCCATCCGTGTGCGTACGGGCATGGCAACCGTGCTCCCCGGGGAGGCTGGGGGGATTTTGGGAGGGGTTTGTATCGGCTTTTCCTGCAGACAGGGGGACACAATGAGAACTGACTTACAACAACAACAGTCACTCTTTGAGTTGGCGGCTGATTTTTTTTCTTTAACATTTCTGCACATTTTTCCCTACAAAAATTAGACAAAGTAGAAGAATGCTTACCAATATTGCCTTTCACCAGTTTTCCATGTCAAAATGATCAAAGTCAGAAGCCCTTTTAGAGTCATTCAACTAAAAACAATCCCTGGATGTCTACATACAAACTTTGTTGTAACTATGGCAGCAGAAACTTTCTTTCCCATGTCCTCCCTGTTCCCCATATTCACCTATTTTAAAGTTAATACCTAAAAATAACTATAGGCTTAGTAGAAGCGCTGCAAAGTAAGATAGAAAGATCTAAGCTTTTCATACAGATTCAATTTAGAAAAATGGGCACATGAAGCATCAAGCAAAAAGAGAAAAAAGTCAGAAAGTATAGAAAAGCCCTTTTTTGAGGTTCAGGTATTTCAGCTCCTGAATCTCTGCAGGTCTGTATTGTCACTCAGATGCCCACCTTCTCCTCCTTCTGTTTGGACGCTTTGTTGTAGTTGACCAGGCGGATGTTGGCCTCCTCGAAGGGCAGCTTGGCGGGGAAGTTGCTGAGGTTGTTGGCCCGGCCAATCTCGCCCAGGATGTCCTCCAGAATGACCTGCTCCTTCATCGCCAGGCCGTTCTCGAAGATCAAAACGATGAACTTCTCATCCGATTCTAGCGGCGCAGAGCAAGAGAAACAGTGGGCTTGAAGAAAGACTTTTTATTGAGGTTTTCCTTTTTCATTTTAAATGCACTCAATTGTATCAAAACATAAAGAGATGATGTCTCTCATTAACAGTAGAGATGTTCCAATACCAATGCCTATAATGATGGTATTGATGTAGCCGTAATTTCCAAGGGGGATTACAACCACAATTATAATGCTTTGTTTACATTTCTGAAAGTGCATTTGTTAAGCACCATTCAATTAAAATGTGAATGTAAAATAAAATATTGTAGTTTCTGTATTTATTACCAAAGCATTTAACAATAAAACAGTAAACATGGGGGAAATGTGAAAAAATCGCGTTGCAGGTCGATTTAAGTTGTGCGCCACTACATTTTCTACCCGCGTCTCTGTATTTTTTTAATTAGGGGCTACACGGCTCCTAGTGAATAAAAACGTGTGGAGCCCTGGTTTTGTACTTACGGTCCCCGGCGCAGTCGTACCACTGCGCTCCCTTGGCCATGTTGAGCTGCGTGCGCAGGCGGACGCACTCGACCGGAGTCGTCTGGAAGAACAAGACGGGAAGTTTCCGGACGCTGCACCACTCACAGCTGATCAGCTCCGACGCCTGCAGACAAACCTGCTCCACCGTGTTCGGCTCCGCCCCTGGCAACAAGCGAACAAACAACAAAATAGAAGTCGCATAGAAGAATAAAGACATGATATTAAAGCAAAAGAAAACTCAAAGAACCTCCACAAGACCGAGCAAAGACAGTATATATAACTGACGTAAATATATTAAGTGTATTGTAATAAAGATATATGAGGCTAGATATGAGGCGATATCCTCATGTTTTACTGGTTTTAAAGGCTGCGCTGCAGTAAAGTGATGTCAACTTTCTGACTTTACCAGACGTACAAGCTATTTTTTTAAAACAGTCCTTGGTACTAGCTAATAGCAACCAGGTACTTTTGTTATTACAACCTCTGTCACGGTTCCAAGCGAGCTGAGGCAATACCAACAGGTGACATGAGAACCTGCAGCCTGCTGATTGGTCGAAGAGAATTGTCAGTAATCACTGCGTCATCATTGCTAGCGACAGAAAGTTTAGCCAACTGTGGGTTTTTTTAGCCTCCAGCTTCTTTTGAAACAAAATGAGTCTTCTGTCAAACAGCCACACACAGAGAATGCCAAAAACAACACAATTTGGAAGTTGTGTGTGTGTGTGTGTCTGTGTCTCGTTGAGACACGGCAGTTTCCTGTGGTGTTGTTTTGACAACCACCCCCGCTCGGCCCGCGAATGGTTAGTAAAAGTGTTTAGACAATTTTTTTGTGGCACTCCAGTTACATAATTTGCTGTGCTTCCTATCGAGTTGTCTCAATCCTCCATCAGATACTTCCATGTAGGTCAGCGCAATTCGGGGAAAAATATGAATCCCGACTGTTTTGCTTAGAATCAATATCACAATTCTCTGCCATGATTTGTTTTTAACATGAAAAAACAAAAGAAATATGCAATACCAAAAATAATTTTGACACCTACAGCCCATTGCTTATCACCACAAACCTGTAAACATAGAGGCTTCAATCAAGAAAAGGGAGAGCATTGCAGCACTAAAAAGAAATAAATTAGTAGCGTTTGTGATGCAGGCGCCTTGTAAAATTAAATTAGAATCAAAGTCATTAAAAAATGTTTTTTTTTTTTTTTAAACTGAATTCAACAGGGTGAATCGAGATTGTGACTTTATAAAGATTAATCGTGCAGGCCTACTTCCATGACAATTTCAATACGCCATTTCTGCATGAGTGTACTGCAGCTATTTAGGAAATGAAGTTGAAGCAGATTATAAATAAAAATAATTCGGAGTCAGAAATGAATGATACGGGTCATGAAGGCCAGTTACGTGCCGTCAAGCAGAAAAGACGAATATTAAACCTACCCTGCTCTGTAGGAAAAACTGTACAAAGTTGGATTCAGCACAAAAAAAAAACGTCATAAGTTCAGTTTTGTGCATTGTTTTACTACATTTAAGATTATTAATTATGATTTATTGTTAGACGGAAGGGCGTATTCGTTTTTTTTCTCGTCTCCTGAAAACATGTGAAGCCCGTTACTGTGATGGAGGTAACCTTCTAAATCTGCAACGGAAAAAAAGAGGACGGGCACCGCGGCCGAGCCGAGCCGAGCCGAGGCGAGCCGAGCCGGTACTAGCAGTGGGCAACAGTATAATTTATCAAAAAGGTCAATGCAACAATTTTGCTGCTATATTGGCACTGATGCATCTGGTGAAAAATACTGTGATCTTCTATTGTTTTCCCCATTTTGCCGAGCTCTAATTATTAAGTGTTAGATTAACGTTTTTCTGCCCCGCTGCAGATTAATGCAGGCCTACAGAAGGATGTTTTATGCTCACTAAAATCCAAGCACATTGTGAATGGTGTGAGGCCAAACATCTGGTTTTATTATCCAGTTATAAAGAGAGAAGAGTAATAAAACCACAAAAAATAAACTAATCTAACTTTTAGGCTTTGGCGGTAATAAATCGTTTAATATGACATAGTACGGGTGATATATGTTGCTTCTTCCAGTCCACCGTATTTCTTGCTGGTTCTTCTGCAGATTTTAAGGAAATTAAGCTGTTTAAGTGTGATTAAACCAATCTCTGCTGGCCAGCACGGACAGTAACCTTGACCGCTGCATCTTCACCAGCAGACAGACGGTTGCTACTGTGTGATCCAACAGCTCGGCACAGAGTTTCATTTACTGAATTAATTACTGCGGGTGCGTTCGTACCTTCAGTTTCCAGGTGGACTTGGTCGATGGAAAACTGAAAAAGACAAAGAATAGAGGATGTCATTCATCATTTTCATTCATCATTTCAAAATAAGTCAAATAGCTCGACTGGAATGTGAGAATGTTGGTTGGATTTTTGTCTTTTTCTTCTTGTGGCAAGATAACGTCACCATGAGCTCTTTCCACAAGTTATTTTCTCTAAATACACCGTTGTTTTTAATGGTACTGTATTTCCACTTCTGTAAATTCACAGACACATACAAAGACAGACAGACATTGACACACGCCTTAAATAATATCCATATTTTTTTATTATAATTATTATTATTATTATTATTATTATTATTATTATTATTATTATTATTATTATGGCCTGAACACAGACAGTGGGCGCTATTCTTTCTTCCTCCCAGCAAATGATTTGCCATTTGAGTGTATTCAAAAACATTTTGAATTGAAAGTTCCCAATTCAACGCTGCTTGCAGCTTTAAATCAAATATGTAATTACCTCCAGTTCAAACAAATCCAGGGTTGTTCATAAAGCTCTGATACTTTAAAATCAGTTTTACATTTAAACAAAAAATCCACACGTAATCTGGGGGTGCGTTTGTGGCGCAGGGCGTGTGGGATTAAAGGCAGCAATCACTACAAGCTGATGTACGTGATCTGAGAAAGGTAAACAGGGTGAATGCTGATCCCCAGTTCAACGTGACACTTTTTGTGTTATTTTTGAACCAGGTTGTCTTTTTAAAGTAAAATATATCCAAAAATAGAAGTTACAAAAATGTAATCGTGCATGTATTTTACATGGGACAACTGGATATTTTAATACTTTTCTCCACAAATGGTTAGACTCTTAAATCATGCAATCATTTCAAATGATCTGATTTATTTTCCATACCTTCACCACGACTCGGGACAGAGAGTGTGTGTTATTGGTGACATGGGGCTGCAAAGTCCGGCGGCAAGATTTTAATATGAAAGAAATCAATAGTACTCACAACGACGGGCTTGGTCACCATCCTGCGTAGAGTTCCCACCCTCACGCTCCGACACTGCAGTATGATGCTGCCACACTTGTCGGATGCAAATTTGGGCTTCTTTATCCGCGGTGAAAATTGCTCAGGGGGCTGATTTCCAAACTGCAAGAAAAAAGAGATGCTCTGTAGTTTCTTTCTCAGGTGGTTTGCTGATCAACATTTTTGCACACACTGTACTGCCTGCTTTTCCTTTTATTTCACATCACACATGTTAGTTATAGTGTCTTTTTACAAACTTTAGAGTTTTCCCTACTTAGATAAAGGCGTAGCACCCAACTTTTTGGGGCATGTAGCCAAATGAATGTAACCACGACTTTTCTCAGATCTAATGGTTGTAGTTTGTCCCCAGTTTTGTCTTTAACCCTTTGAACTCTGCAGTAGAAAGGGTCCGCCTGTGTCTACATTGGTATATTAAAAAAAAAAAAACGTAACCGTGCTGTTTTGAATAAGCTATTAGAAGAAAAAAACTCCACTGCTGCTAGGCTAATTTGCAATGGTAAACAATACAGCGCCAATGTAGTCTCGCTTTACCAGACCTTCCTCCACCGTGGACTGGCTCCACTGCATTCCGGGATGGAGAAAAATATGCTGTCGTTTATTGGCTTTTCTTTAAACCAATCACAATTGTCTTAGGCAGTGCTAAGCGCATCAATAGCATCCAAAAGGAACTTGTTTTGGTGGAACACGTCAAGTTCAAAAGTTGTTTCAGTCGTGCAACAGAAAACTCCGATTGGACAGATATTCTAGCAAGATCTGAGAAAATGTTAAGCATAGTCCTCAAAAATCCATTCAAAAGGTCAACATAAAAGGAGGCCCAAGGCAACGGATATCCAGTGTAAATGAGGGAAATCAGGTGGATTTACATCGGCAACGGACCAATCCTGGAAGTGGAACGTCGAGGATGTACACTAACCATAATGGGTCTACCTAAACTGAAAACAGAGAAATGTCTTAGCCCTGTAATAACCGTTACCCGTAGAAATAACTCATAATAATATGAAACAAAAGAAATCCCCATATAGCCAAAACAAAAATATACGGTGATGGTGATGATGTCATCACCGTGGTAGTAGCAAGTCACCGCCGGTGTTGCTGCGATGCGGCGATCGTCACGGCTCCTAACAGAGTCTCACCTGATCTTTCATGCGGGCTCTCCGTGGTATCGTGATCTTCATGTTGACGTCTTCAAAGAATCCCGTGTTCAGCTCCTCCGGCTCGCCGCCGGCGCTCTTCACCGCCGCCTCCACTCGGCCACCAGAGGGTGCCGGCGAGGAGTGGGCCGAGTCGGCGGGGCGGGGGGAAACGCTGTCCAGTCTGTTGACACTTCCCGTGCTGGCGTTGTCCGCCTCCTCCTCCTCGTCGTCGCTGGACAGGACGACTGAGGGTAGAATTGTTGAACATCTTTTTACCAACCACTCCACTTTGTTCGATTTAAAAAAAATTCCTTACGTGTATTTTATGCAGACTTGAGGCCTTATTGCACCTAATTCAACAGAAAAATTGTTCTGTCACCTTCAAAAAGTATTTTTGTGAATCATCAGTACTACTACTATTACTCACTGGGGTCGTTGAGCTCGTGATGCTGAACCGTGGCCCTTTTCCCTTTGGGGGGGTTCCTGGCTCCGCAGCCACCCGATGTCCCGGCTAACAGAGGCGACCGGCCGTTGCTCAGAGGTGGAACGCTCCCCCTGATGCTTGTGATCCGTACGGGGAGAGTCTCCCCGCGCGGCCCCCTCATGGTTGACGCCGGCTTATAGAAGTTCTGTTGTGGGTTGTTTGGTCCGGGGGAGGGCTGGGACCGGATGGGGGGCCGCGGGGTCAGGGACGTCAGCGTGGCCTGCTGGCGACAGGGCAGCAGCGTCGCGCCGCACCCGCAGCTTTGACACTTGCTGACATCCTCGCTCGGCTTGTTGCACTTCAAGCACACTGCCTGGTAGACAGTCGGCCGCAGAGGCTGCCGAGAAAAAACTCTTGTTAAAATGGAATTAGTCTTGCGTTGCCAAACCTTCCTCCACAGCACGCGGAGGAGGGTCTGGCTAGTCCACACAGAACTCTGGGATGGAAGAAAAACGTGCTCTGGTTTATTGGCATTTCTTTAAACCAATCACAATCGCTTTGGTCTCTGGAAACAAGCCAGGGACCAAAAGTACATAACTAGACAACTACAGTATAAATATTGGTAATGAGAAAAGTTTTAAAAGGATCCGTACTGTGATTTATTTTGGAAGATTTTTGGAATTGATAACCCTCCATAGAATTGCTATTTTTCATTTATATATTTTACCAATGATTCAGCTAAACGTTTTGTGTTTATACGGTAGAACTGCACGATTTGGGAAAAAATTTGAAGCAAGATTTTTTAGCTTAGAATTGATATCACAATTCTCTGCCACGATTTTAATGTGTATTGCACACATGAACCATGACCAAACAAAACAAATTGGCAGTACCAAACTAAGATTTTGTTGGCAGCTATAGCACATTGGGCATCACCACAGGCCTGTAAACACAGAGGCTCCAATGAAGAGAAAGGAGAACATTAAACCTTTTTTTAAGTCTATGTTTAAAATTCACTTAAGAAAGTAGAAGTGTTTGTGATGCAGTCGGCTCATAAAATTAAATGAGAATCAAAGTCATAAAAATGTTTTTATTTTAAAATTAAATCGCAAACAGGGGTGAATCGAGATTTTACAACTATTCATCGTGCAGGCCTATTATACGGTACCGTCGACGGCGTCTGTTTCTAGTAAAACAGACGGAAAGCAGAGAATGCAGAAAACCCATGTTATGTTCTTCTATGTCTCGCATTGCCAGACCTTCCTCCACAGCGCTGCGGAGGAAGGTCTACTGAAAGAATATATTGGACTACATGCTTAAAAAATGGGAAAAAAACATAAAAGGAGCCAAGAAAAGAAAAACAAACTAAACCAACAAATAACACAAAAACAAGAAAGTTTTTTTTTGCAATATTACTTGGAAGGAGACAGCGTGAATTTCCTTCAACTCTTGAACTATTGAACCACAGACACTTAAGCTGACACTGTCACCTGCTCAGACTGAGAGAAATTACAAGCGTGCAGTTGATTTGTGGGTAAAGTAGTCCGGACCTCTGTGCTGCTGCGCCGGCTCTTACCTCGGCTGCTTTGACCTGCGAAGGAAAAGTGCAGCAGTCCTCCAACGGTTTCCTCTTCTGCTGGATGCGACGCTTTATGCTCAGGCTGTCCTCTTCTAAAAAAGGTTAAACAAATACACAATCAAAACAAAACGTCATCAGGCCGAGGTTGTAAGGCAAGGCAACTTTATTTCTACAGCACCTTTCAGCAACAAGGCAGTTTAATTACATTCCTTTGCACTTAAGGTAGTTCTCCACTAGTTCAATATTGACAACAGGGCTGATACTAAGTGTGTTGTTAAAGGTTTGTGTCATAATTTAGTTTGCACAAAAAATTCTGTTGTTGACATTCCTTTGCATTTTAGTTAGTTCAACATGAGCCTGTACACAATGTCATTTATTTATTAATTATAATAATATGTTCATGGTGTGGCAAAAAGGTTTCTCTTTTATTGTTAATGTTGGCCCAGTTGGGATTGATACCAGTCCTGAGTATCTGACCGGCCACCGTTTTGAAAGATTTTAAAACAACCTATTATACGGTACCGTCGACGGCGGTAGCCCTAGTCTTCTAAGGTTTTGTTTTTTTCTAATATGAACATTGTCCAGAGTTTCCCTTTCTAACATGTAGCACACAACAGGAGATTGTCCGTGTCTGACGCGTTCTTACTTCCTGGGAATACTTTAATTGCTTTAGACAAGGGGTGGCGCCTGGGTTGAGCGTGCAGGAGACTAGAAGTGAAGCGGATAACAGCGCATTCATGTAGCGGATCTAATTTGGTCATTAACAGTATCTGGCAGTTCCTTGAATGAGTCTGACGATTTCGGCATGAGCCCTTACCGACAGATGTTTCTAAATATCGTAAGTGAGACATTTTCTTTGGCGACTTCGTGTTAATCAACCTTCTTCTACACCATTGAATGTTTGTTCCGGTTTTGCGCCAGTCGTCAAGCCACCGACTCGCTAGCTGTGAATAGTACGGACAATGAGCCTCCAATGTCAATTTTATTTTCCAAATTTTATTTTCCAAGATGAATATTTCGAATTGGTGCAATTGTTTTGGTTAAAGAGCTTTGCTTAGCCGAGCGAGTGTTTCATTTGCGCTCTTCTCCCTTCAGTCAGGAGCTTTGAGGATTAAAATGTGGGAGCCTGAGATCTCCTCCTCTGCAGCCCTGCTGGCTGTCACACACACACACACACAATCACCAGAGGCACAAACCTGCCCACACACACAGATCCTGATCAGTACATTCACACAATTTTCACAAATGCCACACATACACACATCAGTGCACAGGCGCACAAACGCACATGCCAAAGCCAAATACAAGCCGACCCCACACACACACACACACACACACACACAGTTCAGTCTTTTCCACCCAGCGAGGAACACAGTGTGCCCAAAATAACTAGCTTTAAGCCAGTAAACCACCCTCTTCTCTCTTTAAAACAGCTTTTAAAAAGTATCGTGTGTGATGCGTTTGGAGAGCTGGGAACTCTACCTAAGATCTCTGGACAGGTGAGGACGATGCTGTCCACTTCGACAGCTTGCTGCGAGGTGGAGAAGTCATTTCTGCGGGAGGAAAGAAGACAACTGGTCAGTGAATGAAATGGCCTCATGAAACATGTTTTACATACACAAAAAAACAGTAGTTAGGGTTCAGGTTTTCACCACGCTGGCATGTGATGCTAAAAGTAAATTTTGCATTCGCAAGACTTGGGTTTGTTTTTAATGATTTCTTACCAAGACGGCAAGTACAAAAACAAAATCAAGGCTAAAGCACCACCTGACTAGACTTTTAAATTCCGAATCAACAAACTTTTAACAAGTTTCAAAATGTGTGTTAATATTTATTCATAGACAGAGTTTTACCAAACTGAGAAACACACCAACTTCTCCAAACTGTTAAATGGAAAAAGTCGGCCACAGCGGTTTGGCTGGCATACAGATGCATTGTTGCATTTCTTTTTTTAGATTAGATTCAACATGTCACAAGTACAGAGCAACACAATTTAGGTGGTGTCTGACCAGAAGTGCTTAAGCCGTAGGGTTGGGTGTTGATTGGATTTTTACGACTCTGATGTCAAATCGGTACTTTTAAAACGATTCCGAGACCTAAACCACTTCTTGAAAAACTGAAAAATTTAAAATAGAAATATAACAATATATTAATATTTTAAAGTACTTAAATATACATTATCTTAAGTAAACCTAAGTCACCTAACACACAACTACAATAACTCAATAAATAACAGTTCCACTATTAACAAGTAACAACACAACAGATGCAAGCCAACACAAACACCGACTAATGTGTGAAAAAAAAAGTGAGATATGATAGAAGAACTGTTTCTAAATACATTTTTCTAAAGATGGCGGCCAAAAATAGAGTTTAAATGAACATGTGACCATGTTTTCTATGACAGTAAATAACCTTTAAATTGATCTTGAATCATTGACGGTGACTGTGGGCTGCAGCTCTGCTGAGGCTGGAACAGATATGAATCCGTTATGAGCTGCTGCAGTTGGTGTGAATGCAACCTGAGTGGTAAAAAAGGTTGTTCATGTTTTCAAAGCTATCACGGACACGGTGCTGTGGAGGGATCTCCAGCACTGCCGGTTGAACATCGGCTTTCGAGTTCTGTTCTGAAATTCTAATTTATACCAAAATAAATCAATGTTTTTTTTTTTAAAGACATGGCTAAAGAAAAGAATGACAGTATTTTGGGGGAAAGTTGATTTGTCTTTCATCAATTCTGCCGCCACGGTAAGAGAAATAGGGCAGACGCACCATGTAGTCATGGTTGCATTTTTGGATTATCCTGCTGACATAATGCACGAACCGTTGGCTGCCGCTCACAATGCAATTTAACAAGTAGAACTATTCAGAGGTTACTGGGCCTGTTGGGTCTAGTTTAACCCCACATACTGCTGTGAAATGTAGTTTATTGTCAAAACGTTTGCTTCCTTCAGAGTGAACTATTAAACCAACAGCTCCACCAAAAACGTCACCGCGGTGGGTTCGTTTTGATTGGACATCGGTCAACTTGTCAGTTCTGTCAACTCATCGTCCTGATATCAAAAATCAGGAAATATTCAAAAAGTCAGTGAGTCCGTGTAATAAAATATAAATTGAAAATTGTCTATAGATGTAGTCATTCGGGTCTGGGTTTCTCTATGAAGAATTTCTTGTAAAATTCATTTTGTAGACATGTTGCATATGTTAAGTGGCCTATTGTTCCTTAAGAAGTACAGTACAATCACAGCTGATAAAAGGCCTCTTTGTGTGTGAATAAAGACCTGTTCCTGTAAGAAGTGGGTTGTTCTTGTTAATCCATTCATTAAGCTTGAAAATATCTAACAAATATAGGTTTTCAAAAACCAAACAAACGCTCAGAAGATTTGGCTTCAAGCTCAGATAACGTTTGAACAAATACTAAAAAAAGATTGTTTTCAGTTATGCTTGGGACGAGCCTGAACGCATCAGGCCGATTTGGACTAGGACTGACATTTAAATCAAAGTCAAACCACGGCAGTGACATTCTTTGGGCGCCCGGATGGCCCAGTTGGTAGAGGTGGCGCCCACATATAGAGGGGCCCCGGGTTCGACTCTTACCAGCAGCCCTTTGCTGCATGTCACTCCCTTCTCTCTTTTCCCTTTCACGTCTTCTGTTAACCTATCAAAATAAAAGCCAAAAAAAACAAAAAACAAACACCAGCTTCTACTAAAACTGCAAACTGTTAAACGTGTCCAACATTTAAGCAGCGTTACTGCTTCCTTGTGCAGTCAGTTTTTGTCACAGTCATGCATGAGATGATTTTACTCATGAGAGGAAAGGAAACCACACACTGACAAAGACCCACAGCATGTTGAGAGAGATGCTGCTGCACAAACAAGCCGGAGATAAATGACACGCACAATGTTCCGTGGACATAAAAAGACCGTGAAATGAGATCCAGTCTGTCAACTCGGAGTAGTGCAGCTGGATCAAAGTCTTACCTTTCCTTCAAATCAAGGCTGCTTGAAGATACAAATCAAACAGAGAGAAACTTCTCACTAATGCAGCATTTCATTGTTGTTGTTTTTACAGCCTCCACTTCCATTAAAGACATTTTCTTTTAAATCAGTCAACTATTTTGATAATCTAGTTGTCATTTGTTATGGAAAAAAGTAAAACATTCTCTAATACTAACCCCTTAAATGGGATTAGTTTTCAGAAGTTTGAACTTTACTTTGCGGCTGTACTTTGAATGGTGCAAAAACGTAAACAAACGTTTATATGTTACATTCCCCCACATTATGGGAGGTTTAGTTCAAGCTTGGAGCATGATTAATCCCCAAATTTGACCCAGTTTTTTCCAAAAAGTTTCTACATCAGAAATGTGTGTTTCTTTCAACCAACTTGTCAAAAAAAATAACATGGATGGTCCCGTACATTGCTCTTTACAAGTAAAATTCATCATCAGTTCACAAATGTCATTAAATGTGGGTGTTTTATTCCTGATAACTGATAAAAGAACGTTGAAAAAAATTGACAAAAATGTTGGAAAAAAAACAAGAACAAAAAACTGACAAAAAATGTCGGAAGTGACAAAAATGTTAGAAAGCGCTTCAAAAACGCTGTAAAAACTTGTAAAAAAAATAAATTATATTAAAACACTGGCAAAAGCAACAAAAGATTCTTTTAATTTAAATTTGAAATTTTGACCCAGAAAAACACAAAGTTGCATGGCTGACTGGAAGACAACACAAAGGTTAAGTAGAGATGAGGGAGAGGAGCACAAGTAAAGGCCAATTTATACTTCTACGTAAAATCTAGCCCGTAGCCTGACGTGCACCTCTCGAAAAACGAAACTACACCACGCAGTGACACACACACCTCAGGCCCCAACCCCGATTCATTTCTTGGCTCTCCTTCTCCATAAACAACATGAAATCAAAGAGAGGGTTAACTTATCCCACCACAGATGTCTCACCGTTGTCAGAAAGAACCGGGGAGACACGTTGTTTCTCTCAGTATTACTCTAGAGTCACTACTCACTCTGAAGCTAATCGCCACTACTCTCTCACTTCCTCTTCACCCCCTCCTCCCACACAAGGAGGGACAGTCTGTTTTACCGGACAGTCTGAAAATGGCACTTGATCTCCGCTCCGTCTTACCTTTGGACTGGTTTCCTTATTGCGGAGGGCATTTGTGCGTGCTGAAAGTGTCGACCTTGTAAAACGATTCCTGGCGAAGGTGCGGGATGGCTGATGATGAAATAGTTGGTTCGGTTGGGCATGGGCGAGGACGTTGCTACGGTGAGAGGGACCTCGCTGTGGGAACGACACGGAAAAGTCCAGGTCAAACTGAGGCTTCAGAGGCAATAAAAGCAACAAAAAAACACTATACAGGAGGAGTTCTTAAACTTATTAATAAAGCCGTATGTCTGGGTAAAAACATTTTACTTTTGCTTCCATTGAACACAATGTATTTGATGTTTAAACACTGGCAGCGAGAGGGACTTCTAAACTTGTTTTTTTGTCCTTGACGACTAAAAACAGCTCATACCACAGAAACGGTATGAAGGAATATTTTTAGTGGTTTTAAAAACCATGACTTTTTCAAACCACTGTAGACCTTGAAACCTGTTACCAGCCCACGCCTATTGGCAAATGTAGATTTATCATTTTTATTTGGGGAGAAGCGACAAATTCTTCTCACAAAAACATTACATTTGTGAACTTAAAGCAGAAATTAAGTCATTTAATCCCACATTTCTGATTTATTTTTAATCATTCCACTGTTATTATGTCTACAGCACCATATAAATATGACATTCCAGACTTTGAGAGCTGTGAAGCAACACTGCAGAGTTTATGTCAATATAAATAGAGTTCTTTACCTTAACCTTTTGGGCGGCAGCTTGTTCAGAGGCCTCATGTGATTATTTGGCCGGTTTTCATACGTTCTCAAAGGGTCAGAGGAAGTGAAGTGCCTAAGACTGGGAGACTGAGCAGATGACACACATACACATTTATACAAAAAGAACATATTAGTGTAGATGTAGCCTTAAATTTCATGTTTCACCATCTGTCTTTTCTGACAATCAAATCCATAGTGAATGATATCCTTTATAGAACAATCAGAGGCCAACATCCATTGCCCACTCACAACCCCCCCCCCCCAAAACAACAACAACAGCAGCAGCAGCAGCCTCAGAGGCCTCCCGTAGCACCCGTTAGCTCATGTAGAACCAGGGTCCTTTGGGCAGCATCTCTCTACAGCGTCAAGCTTTTACGGTGTCTTCAGGGTTAATGGGAGAGCCCCACGCCCACGTCAACATCATCCAGGGTGAGAGTCAGATAATCAGAGGGAGTTCAGGGAGGGCGGTTTACCTTTTTCTCCTCGGGGGACGTGGGCTGCTGCCTGTCCATCTCCTCTGTGCTCATCACGCTCGCACTGACAGAAAACACAAATACAAACATATTAGAGTCAGACTGTGTGTTTTTGTGTGTGTGTGTGTGTGTGTGTGCCCGCAATCTACTTCAAAACATGTACTGTACATGTCTCTCTGTGTGTATCAGAAGGTATAAAATGACAAAGTGGATTCTAGGGTGTGACCGATATCAAACTGCTGTTACTTTTATTCAGTAGTTTTAGTACTTAATGTGCCAACAGCTGATATTTAAAACAGGAATATGAGGACCTCATCCTGGGCTTTTGGGAAGAGATGTTTCCCATTTTGTGAAATTCTAGACCAAATAACAAATCTGTTTATCCAGAAAATGAAAACAGTTGTTAGTTGCAGCCCCAGACCTTTGTACTATTTCCTAAATTGTATAGCCTATACAATTGACTGACAACATTTTAAACAGATTAAAGTGCTCATATTATGCTAATTTTCAGGTTCATAATTGTGTTTTGAGGTTATATCAGAATAGGTTTACAACATTTAATTTTACAAAAACATATTTTTGTTGTACTGCATATGGCCGCAGCTTCTCTTTTCACCCTGTGTTTTGAGCTCTCTGTTTTAGCTACGTACTGCGCTACTATCTAGAAGCTAGCATTGCTAGCCGTTAGCCACCTCATTCTCAAAGGCAAAACACTGCTACAACACACACAAGTTCACCCTAATCTAAAAACGAAGTTGTATAGAACTACTAACATGTCCCTGTTATGTAGGTATTCCACGAAAAGTTGGAAGTGCGCCCTCGTTTAGAAGAACTCTCCCGGCTAATCCTGCCTTGTACTGACCAAGTTGGAGAAACGGCTAGCTGATGTGGTATTAGCTAAAGCGGTTGGCACACACCAAATATTTTGGCTGATGACGTAGACGGCCCTCACACGGAGACAACAGAAGACATTCAAAAACCTCTATCTCACTCAAAACAGCAGGGATGTGGCGGGTGGAAGCACCAGAGACACAAAATAACATCCTAAATCCCAGAAAAAGTTTTTTTATAATTTTCATAATATGGGCACTTTAATAAAAGAGAAATCATCATGTCTCAAAATCAAGATTAAATGTGCAAAAAAAAATTAAAGGTTTATTTTTTTTCCCAATCAGGACGAACCGCGATGATTAATAAAACAGCCGAACTATCGGTCCAACCCTAGCAGACTGACTTGTAAAACAGAGGAGAGGATTTTCATGTGTCCGCACAGATGTGTACTGCTGCACTGAAGAACACCGGTGCATATATCATTAGGAGACGGGAATAGCTTGCTCATCAGCAGAGGTGTCTTTCACTGGGGTCTTTTTCTGTGCGTGTGGTGGGCGAGTGATGCAGTGCAGCGCTGGCTGGATGGGGTGGGGGGGGAGAAGTGCTTACTCATGACTTCTTTCCTCTTCACTGTCACCAGAAAGAGAAAAGCTCCAGTTGTGCTTGTACCCTCCATCTCGTCTGGTCTCTGATCTATCCAGGGCTTGAATTGGAACAATAAACCAGACTCACATCAGTGGGGGGGTGGGGGTTGGTTACATGAGCAACACACAGCAACACATCAGCTGAAATGAAGCCACATTTCACGGGGCTCATCATTTCAACGAGAATATTTGAAAAACTGGTGACAACTACAGGGTTTTCCCTACCAGTGTAAGGCTTAGGCCAGAAACACACCGCACGCTGAGGAGTCGCGAATAGTTCGGGAAGCGAGCTGCTCTTAATTTCGGCGCCCATGTTATTCAATCTGTCGCCAAAGCGGCCACAACGGCCCGCGCGCTGCAGCGATCGTTTTGGCGTCGCCTTTAATTTTTTGTGTCAAGCCAGGCAGGCTGTCACATACAGGAAGGCCACAGTGTAGCTGGACACGTTACAAAATAAAACAAATTTCAAAATAAAACACCAAGGTCTATGGGGATTTTGTCTGTCTTGAGTACTCAGCTGTGTGAGCGAGACATGCAATCAGGCGCGCGCGCGCACACACACACACACACACACACACACACACACACACACACACACACACACACACACACACACACACACACACACACACACACACACACACACACACACACACACACACACACACACACACACACACACAGAGCGTTCGCATGCAGTGTGTTCCTGGCGTTAAGCGCAGCACCCAAGCCAAGTGAATGTAAAATCAATGTGAGGATTAAATCTCACTTCAACTGTAAAAGCATTGTTCTATAAATAACATAAAATACACTCATTTCACTCCGGTAAATTTTGTGCAAAGGTCAGGGTTTATCTTTCTTTTAACCAACTAATTATTTTAGTTGTTGTCAATAAGCATCCGTGGTGAAATCAGCTGGATAATACAAATAACCCTCTGTAAATAAAGACTATTATTACCAACAAATATGATTTGTGACATGAGAGTAGGTATAAAAGTGCTGCATAAGTGTAATATGATTCATCACTTTTTTCATAGCTTTATCAGTTTCAGAGGAACTTATCATTCAAGTCATTGTCAAAATGCAGATTTCTCCCAAACACATGACATGACAACATGACTTTGCGTAAATGTACACGTCGACTTTTTAAGCCAAGTGCCTTCAAACTTTTCCTCCCCGTTATGACTGACTGTCACACTGGAAGATAAAAGAAAGTTCTGGGGTGGTCATTGTTTGCGTTTGTTCCTGTTTCACAAAGAGTTTAACCAGAGCTAGACCGACAAAGACAGAAATCCTATAAAAGGATAGTAGTACACAGCTGTTAAAACATATAATATGACACACTTGTATCGGATCAGTACTCGGTATCAGAGTCATTGGGAAGGAAAAATGGTATCGGACCATCTCTAGTTTAACCATGAATCAGCTAATTTAAATTGCTCACGTTACTGTATTGTGTGTGTGAACAGTTAACTTCATTTAATATTGTGTGTGGTGTTTTGGCATCCTTGGCGATAAACCGGAACATGATTGATTTCTCCCATAAATTACATGATATATTAATTCTGCTTTAAATGGGTTCTTGCAGCGATTTGCGGTACACATTTTGTCATACAAAAGCATTCCACATAGGGAGGCGGATGCACATTTTACATTTGGGTGAAAAAGTGGAATAAAGCTTGAAATGAGCTCTCAGTCTAGGTTTCAAAATGGGGGAGAAAAGGTTGGATCGGTGCATCCCCAGAAACGTCTGTCAAATAGAGATATTATCGTGTAGTCTGATCCCAGCATGAGACAAACTTGACAACATTAGAGCTGCAACGATGAGCCGACTAATCAGAGTAGTCGACCGATAGAAAAATAAGTAGGAATAGTTGAAGTCATATTTCATGCAGAAATGGCAGAAGATGCTACGTCAGCCTCTCAAATATGGGTGTTCATTGCTTTTCTGATTATCTTTGGGTTTGGGACAACACTAGACATGTGAAGACATCACCTCAGACTTAGAGAAACTGGGATGGATATTTTGTCGCCATTTTCTGACTAGGGACGTAACGATTACCGGTGTAACGATAAACCACGATAAAAACATTGAAGATAATAATTACTGTTTCCATTTAAAATCTCATTATTATCATGGTGCAATACCACGGTGTGGAAACCGTGTGTTTAATCCTTCCCAGCTTCATCAGAGTCTCCTGAATTTGCCGTGCAGGCGCACTGTGTGGCCTCCAACGTGCGTTACCTAAGTAGGAGTCATGGCGGAAGGAGGAGACGACAGCGCTCAGGACATTTATCAGCCCTCTGAGAGGACTAAGTCGGAAGTATGGGCATATTTTGGTTATTATAAGAATGCCGAAGGACAGTTGATTTAAGACAGTTATCCTGTCTGCACAACGTGCAGAAAAAAAGTTGCTGCTAAAGGCATTGAAGATACTTTTAAAAATGAAGGGGGTAATATTAAAAACCGTGATCATATTAGTCACTATAACCGTGAGGTTACATTTTCATACCGTTACATCCCTATTTCTGACATTTCATAGACCAAACGATCATGAAAATAATTAATAATGTAAGTAATCGTTAGTTTCACAGTCCCAGACAACATTAAATCCCCCCCCACCACGCAAATAAATCAAATTCCAACCTTTGTCTAAGGAGCTGGATGTCTCCACATGGAGCTCTGATACCATCCAATAATTCTTTTCATCTCTTTTTGTATTCCTCCCTTTCGACAATCTGCACGGAAATGTGGATTGATTAAAGCCCGCTGGAGCATTCATGTGCAACTGTTTTGGAATAATGACCCCCCCAAAGTGTTTGGCGATAAAACATCTATTATCTCAATGCCGAATAATAATCACCGTCTTCATTCTACAGTAAAGTTTGAAGCAGAATCACAGCACTACCTATCAGGCGGCGCCATAAACAAACAATCCAACTGGAGTGATAAAGGTAATGCACAGGTAGGAATTAAACCAGCAGCCTCTTTACATGAGGTGCAAGCTCTACCAGGTGAGCTACCCAGGTGCCCCATAGATCAGAGGAGTGTGGAGACAGACCTGCCCCCAACTGCTGAAAAAATCCTAAATCGAAATTATCCATTTCAGGGACTTGTTAAATGACAAAAAAATAAATCTTCAAAAGTTTGGAAAATCTGATATTAGATTATGACCCCAGGGTTCTTCTGCTGTAGTTGGTTTAGTCATCTCGTTCAATCTCACACGAGCCAAATTAAGCCTGTTCTAATCTCTACCAGCTACACAGTCAACCCCCCCCCCCCCAACGCTTAGCTCTCTCTTCCAGCTTTATAAATCAGGAAAATAAATCCCCTAAAAAGGTTATGAGGGGTAATTTAGATTCCCTCTAAGGAATTAGTACGCTCATTTCTTTTACAACAGTGGGTTTTCCTGCAGGACCAAATCAATGCTTGAGGATCTCTGACGACACAGACACGACTCATCCAAACAGACTGAAGTGTGAGGCACTTGTTCAGCTTGAAAGAGAACTTTGACTCTTACGTGACTAAAATCCAAGCTCAACAGCTTGTTGTCACTCACAACTGCACTTAACCCTCAGTCAGTATATATGCAACTCCCCTATATTTTGCAACGTGTGTCGCTGCGATGTGTAGTTACAATATTCAAGAGGTTTACGTCCGGCGTAGGTCCGTGTCCCCATGAACCTAGCGTCATGCTTTAGGGTTAACTCCCTTGGATTCAAGCTGAAGACACTAACTTTAACCGCAACATCCGCAGTTCCAGTCTGGCCGGGGAGTTTTGTTTTAGAGCTGCAAAGATTAATTGATATTATTAATAATAATAATAATATAATAATAATAGTTAATAATTTGTCAACTATTAAACTAATCACTAACTTATTTGATAATTGATTGGAGTCATTATTGTGAAATTTCTTTCATGAAATTGTTTTCACATAAAGAGAAACACAGAATATCAACAGATTTTCAAAAGGGTAAAATTACTAAAATATCTAAAAAAAAACTCAAAAGTCAACTAGACTACACTTAAAGGGTAATTACTGTTTTTTTCAATCTGGACCCTATGTTCCTAAGCTTGTGTTTCTAAGTGACTGATGGGAACAACAATCTTTGACATCGGTCCAGTGTTAAGCGAGATCGCTTCAGTCGGCGGCGGAGAAACAAGCTACAATGTAAGTTAATAGAACAACTGTCCAGCTTGTATTTACCTTCACAAAAGTGCTCGTTTCGCCACTGACCGGCTCAGATTGATAAAATCAAAGTGTCTGACAACATTATTGTAATGATCCCTTCAGAGATAGATCTTTAAAACCTCTTTGAGACCTTTCTGTTTAACCAGAAACAGCTCTGATGTTGCTAGCGCTAAACCCACCAGACTCCATGAAAACAAATAGTATTTTTACCGTGTTTGTAATCAACATATTTTCACATGTAAATCTGTTGACTGTGTGTTTATTTCAATCAAATTTTGAGTTGTGATGATTGGAAAAGTGAAAAGACGTCCCAAAACGTCTTTTTATTGTTTTATACAGGTTCTTGTTGACTTTGAATGAAGTGTATATTTCAATGCTAAAATTACTGTTTATTTACATGGACTCTGGTGGATTTAGCAAACAAAAATTTTGAGGATGTTTTAATGTTTAAGAAAAGGATCTTAGTCTTTAACAGAAAGGTCGACCTCCATAGAAATCCTTTCCATATTGTCACATACTTAGAATATTAATCTGTCATGGCAAAACAAGGGGAATTCAAAGAGTTAAAACAGGGAAAGTATGAAGAGAAATTACCCCGGTTCAATGTGTTTGTTTTTGTTTTGTTTTACTGTTTCACCATCTTTCCAAAAGTTGATAAGTAGTCGTGTGGAATAATCCTGATTTTAATAATGACCAAAACAATGATGATTGTGATTTTTTTTCCTAACCTAGCAACCGTTGCTACCTCCATGATGCTTCGCTGCCTCACTCAGGACACGGCAACTGAGCAAGGCATTAATGACATACGATATTCAATTTTCTGCCCGTGCGGTGGTCGATGAGCCTTTCGCTAAGGTGTTTTTTATGTTTCTTTCATTGTATTTATTCACGTTTTTAAGTGGGAACTATAAGAGAAAACGAAGACCACACAGAAATATCATGAAACAGGGAACATTTTTTTTTACAAACGTCTACAATTGACTATCAATGTTAGCCAGCTAATATTTGAAGCTAGCAAGTTAGCATGCTAGTTTGGAGACTGTATTTTTTGTAATCCACCTTTTTTATTATTTAAACAAAAGTGCAAAACATTGGTCCAAATGGCATCATACTGAAAAGTACACAACACGTTTAAAAAGAAGAAGGTATTAAACCGTTTAAAATGTTATAATTAGTTGCTGCAAATTTGGCTTTTTAAACAGGCATTTTCTCATGTTCTTTAGCACTAGCTAGCGATTTCTACACAAAAATAACTACTAAGACCAGCGTTAATTTGTGTTATTAGTTGTAGCTAACTTAAGAGCTACCGGTATATTCATTTATTAATCGACTGAATATGGGTGGATGTTATTAAAATGCAAACATCCGTATTATATCCACGTAGTCACATCACGTTATAAAGAGCCTAACACTGTAGATATTTCTGTTCGTACACAGATTAAACAGATGATATACAATGCGTTAACTAATCTTTAATTGTTGTGGGTTTATCCTTCATCTTTGGATAGAGCCGGGCTAACGTTAGCGCTTTCCTTTGCTTCCAGTCTTTATGCATTGCTAGTTTGGAGGCTGGTTGGATGTCACTCAATGTTTTTCATGTTTCTTATTAAAGGGCTGCTGGATTTTATTGTGTTGTAAAACGTGAAACGTTGAGTGGTGGCTAACAGCCTAGAAAAAGGAAGGAAGGCCTGTCACCCAGCTCCCACATTGCAGACCCAGCTAGCTAACGATCAATGCTAACGCTGCTAGCTTAACGTTAAGGTTTTTGCAAAAAGCCCAATATTCAGTTTTAAAATCCACCGAACCGCACCACCCATCCATTGTAACGTCTTTCCCCATCCAATGCCCAAATATGTGTCACTGTCACCGGCCTGCCAGCGCTCATTTCACCCCGGCTAGTTTAGGATGTTACGTTATCTCATATTGGCAAGCAAACGAAGCTAACGTTAGCCAGTTAGCTCCTAACTGTGCTCCACCAGCGGACCCCGAATTCTGCCTCAGCAAGCAGGAATCCGGAGCACTGTGTGCGGGTAAAAAGGCAGGTGTCCGTCCGTAGCAGCGTAGAGGAGTGTCACAGCTTACCTTCAAAGAAAAAGCTGCGATTGTGGGCCATGTTTATTCCATGATCCTCCTTAGATAACAGTCTTGCTCATCGGAGACCTGGGGCAGAGTAGCTCTATAGCTGCTTGACTGCTAGGAAAAGTTGCTGCGCGAATCCAACTCTCTGCCGGAAGTCTAACAACTGGGACTTCAGAATAAAAGATGCTATTTTGTCTACTAACTACCAAGTGCACACCGTGTTGTGGAGTTCTAAATGTTTCCTGTAGCTACGTGTTAGTCTGTGCACAGATAATTAGTAACTTTATGGGGTTGAGACAGAGTCAAGACCAAGACTTTTACGGGTTGAGACAGAGTCAAGACGGAGACTTTGAGAGATTGAGAGTCAAGACCGAGACTTTGAGAGATTGAGAGTCAAGACCGAGACTTTGAGGGGTTGAGACAGAGTCAAGACCAACAAGAGACCAACAAGAGACCAACAAGAAACCAGCAATCTTGAGTCCTACAACACTGCTAAGAAGTACAAGATAGGAGTAGGCTTATTCAATAAAGTATAAAGTAAGTAAAAGTATATAGCTGCATAAAATAGAAATACTCAAGTAAAACCCAATATGATGAAGTAAACTGTAGTTGGAAGTATGTCAGAAAAAGTAACAATTATTAAGTTCTACAGTACAAATGTTGAGGTACTTGTACTTTACTTGATTCTCTTCATGCCACTTTCTACTTCTACTCTCTTACATTTTAGAGAAAAATATTGTAGCCTACCTTTTTACTCCACTACATTCATAACATTTGTTTTATTTTAAATTAAACTACCCAAAAATTATCAAAGTTAATTAGAAGATTAAACACTTACTTCCTGTTTGGATCGTTTCCACTTTCTGAAAATTGAGGATTTTTCTGAACTGAGTACTTTCACTTTTCATACTTTAAAGCTACAGTAGGGAGTTCTGAGAAAACGAGGACTGAAAATTTGAACGAGCACACCTCACAGAGCTAACCACAGAGCTAACGTTAGTAAGCTAACATAACGGTAGCTAATTTTACTGTATGTAAGTAATCATTCTAGCGATATGTGGTGTTAGAGAGGGTTTGCTAGTACATTATTTAAGCAACATGACAAGCTAGTGAATTAGCTGGTTTCAATTGTTGCTTTGCACAGTGAGTGACATTTTACCTTGTATGTTATGCAGCTAGAGTTTTGACACTGTTTCAATGGGCTCCGGCGAGGCATTCAGAAGAGGAAGCAGTGCGCGCGGAGCATCAGGCAAGGCACGTGGGAGACGGGGCAGAGGTCGCCGAGCGGGTCCAACTCCCGAGCACCTCAGCAGAGAGGACATGGCGCGTGTGGAGACTTTAAGATTAGAGAGGACGGCTTATGAACGTGTAAGTTATCTCAGTTATAAATGTTTACCTTTGCACGTCATAAAGTATAATATTGCTCAATTCAATTTAGTTATATTTTCCTGATGATATTTACATACTTTTATTTAAGTAACATTTTAAATGCAGGACTTTTACTTGTTACAGAGTACTTTTACAGTGTGGTAGTACTTGGTTCCACCACAGGTTCTGGTTTACACATATCATGTTACTATGTGGAATTTTATTTTGAAGGTTATTTTCGGAAGTCTGTTGTTCTAACTTCGGTCAATTTGGTTGCCACTAACCTACCCAGCTCTGTGCACGAGCCTGGAGTTTGTATATGTCATCTTTATCCTCTGACACAGCCAGACACACAGATGTGTTTGTTTTTCTGCAGGAATGTTAATTCAAAAATCATTTACCTGGCATAATATTTAAAGAAATAAAGTGTCAGAAATAAATAAATAAGCTCAATATAATGTTATACTTCAGGAATTAGAAGACAAAGTTAAGAAAATGTGACATTGGATTTACAACAAAAAAAACACACATCTTAAATGAAACAAAATAACTCATACATAAAGATAAAATAATTTCTATCCCAATGTGTATATTTTACCTTTTGTTATTATTATAATTAATACATTATGTGTATACATATTTGGCATTGGTACCATATGATAATAAGAGATATAATCATTTTAAGAGAGAGCGGAAAAAAAGTTAAACAGGTTGTACATTTCAAGAACATAGTCAAAATATTTAGATTTTTTTCCACAAAGAAAGTTGTTTCCAAGAAAGTACTGCCATATGATAATTTATTTATTTATTTATTTATTGAGTCATACTTTAGCAGAAGAGAGAGAGAAAAAGAAATGCCAAGCATCAATGGGGAGTTGTACACCCTTCATGTGAAGAGAGATGATAAGAGCTACAGCAGATGGCGATGTTCCTCATAAAAATGAGAAATCACCGTCAGTATCATGATGTCACTGCACAAACTCCTCTGCATGGGAGATTATAATGACTTAGAGCAGGGGTGTCAAACTCAAAGGGCCACACTGGGAAATGAGAATCACATCAAGGGCCATGCATGGTTTATAGACTTGCTTTTATATCATTGAAAAACTCAAATATTTGTACGGACTCAATAGGAGGAAATGTCATTCTTATATGCGGCTCAACTACAAGGTCAATATTGTTTTTCACTAACAACAAAACAACAAATTACCTGTGTATTTATGTGGAACTAAGCTTTAGGAGCGTTCCATCTTTCCTCTCCTCCCTGTTACGTTGCATATAAAGATTGACTCTTTTTGAATGGCGAGGTGGAAACAACAACTGTTACAGTGAGTTGTTAAAACCTTTCTTTTAGTAAACTCTGTGAACCCAAACAATGTTCTCGATGCTGAGTTCATGTGTAGAGCCCCTGGTGATGCTTGGAGCAAAGTCTCATGTTGTGTCGAGCCTTCTTAGTGTTTTAAAAATAGTGATTTGGATGAGATCATAGTAGTGTCCCTAGCTCTCGCTTCAAAAGGCCATTCGACAGAAAAAACAATAAAACTTAAAAGTGGTGTTTGCGTCCTAATTATGCTTTGAAACGAAAGTTTGACTTGGGTACATTCACAAAAAGACCCTAGGTTGCATTTTGGTGAGAGTTACGCTTTAAGCACATATTGACCTATTGCATGTCTCATATAGCCTTCTCACATACAGTTTACAGACATAATGCCATAAAAGTCAGGAAAAAGCCTCTCAGCCGTTGTAGAGTTTAGCAAATCAAGCAAAACTAAGATTACATTTATAAAGGCAGGCTACCACACAGCCAACTCACAGTAGCCTGTTTCTCAGCCTGAATATGAAAACTCGCTGCTTTTTGGGGAATTTCTGAGTCTCAAAGTCGTCAAGTCTGCCAAATTCTACTTTAAGTGTCACATGATTTGAGTTTGACATGTGTGACTTAGACAGAACAATAATCTTTAACTCATCTATTTCAAAATTTTCAAAATGTTAAATACAAACGTCAGGAATGTAATAAAAAGCCACAATCGGGGAAATAGGGTCAGTGTGGACTTCTTTAATCTCCTAAAACCCTTTAAGAATGTCAAATAAAACACACAAATGTCAAAAAAACGACAAAAAAAAGCTAAAATGTTGAAAAAGCACCAAAAACGTCAAAAAAATTGGTCAAAAAAAGCAACAAAAATGTCAAAAGATGTGAGGGCGAATCTAATTCTATTGACAATTTCTGTTAAATATTCAGACATGCAGCTGTTACACAGAGTGTATATTTCAGTCTGAACCAAAAAGGTGAACGGACATTGCCCTCCACAGAGTCACGCCGCTTAAAATGTCTAAAACAAATGCAACACTGGAATAATAATTGCTGTTTCCACTCGTTCACCACACCCTGACTTCCTCCTGCACTCACACCCACCAAACAGCTGCCACCATTCATGTGTTATCTTTTATTCTCCATTAACCTCAGCAGAATGAATGAGAGAACTGCTGTGTGATAATCATCTCAGTGCATTAACGAGGGGGGAGGCCATGACTCAATTCACTCTAACGAGCTGCTCCGGCTCCGGCTCTGCATATTTCATTGTGAATTATCAGGAACTATGTAAACTGATGGGAACTGTGCTGAGCTCTCCTCTCTGGCAGGAGCTGACGTGGTAACGATACAGATATTTCTTTTGTTTCCAAGAGTGAGAGAAGACTGGGCCTGCTGCGGATCACAAAAGTCCCGGTTCGGATCGGATACATTTTTGGTACATGACTGTATTTTTTTAAACGATTTTCATTAATTAATTAAATAACTGTCAAAAAACACCCTGTGTTGAAGTCCTTGTTTTCCCCAAGGAAAAACAAAGGACTTTCTTCCAAACCACAATCTTTTTCCTAAACTTAACTAGTTGTCGCCACGTAACGTTCACTTATTGTTGCGTAAACCTAACAGCAATGTCCACCGAAACCACCGGCAGCTCTCGGTGCCCTGTTCCCGTCTCAAACCCCCTATTCTGAAGTAACATAACTACCAACTACTGCTGATTCAACGGAGCTCTGGACAGCTTTTCAAATTCTTCTGCTCTACTAACTACTATCTAACGGAGCGTGTTACAAGCAGTTGTGTGAGACACCCATGGCTACTAGAGGAGCGGAAGAACTTGAGATCTACAGTGCGCCGTCGAATCAGCGGCAGTTGGTAGTTGAGTTACCCAAGAATAGGGGGCTATGAGCCGGGCACACGGCAACCTGAGCTTCCGGTAGTTTAGGCGGACATTACTGGTTAAGGTGACAAAAAGTGACCGTCATGCAACGATGACAATAAAGTTTAGGCACCAAAATGACTAGTTAAATTCAGGAAAAAGATTGGGTCTGGGTTAGGGACCACACATTGTCAACTTTGCACTTTGTTTGCAATTCTGTAACACACTTTGCAAAACTCTACACACGTTTTGTTCCATTAGACACTTTGTTCTAAAAGAAATCTCCTGTTATCATTGGGAAAACACTTTTCAAAATGAAAATCTCATCTGGCAATTGCAGGTACTTACAGTACATACACACCTGAAATGACTTGCACAGAAAACAGAACACCAATCGATCTGAGCCTTAGAACTACAATTAGGCTTCAGGTAAGCCATTTTGAGAACACTGCAAGCATGGAGGCAATGAGTACAAAGAAAGGACAAAGAGAGTCGGACATGGAAGAGGACGAGGACAAAGACGAGGACCAGTGCGCAGATGTGTATCAGATGACATCAGGGCTACTCTGGTGGACCATGTGATAAATCACGGCTTGTCCTTGAGCGAGGCTGGACAAAGAGTCAACCCAAAACTCTGTCGCTACACAGTAGCATCGACAGGGCATTCCAACTGGAGATCAGGTACATCTTCATGTTTCTAATCCAGATTGAATATACTGTATGTGTCACATGATTCTGTATCATATTACAGTATTACTGAATTAACTGTGCTATGCAAAAGTGGGCAGTCCTGTGAATTATATGAAAGGAATACTATTGTGATGTCACAGTACTGTGTACAGTTTGAAAGTACAGTAGGTGAAAAAGAACCTAAATAATGAAAATAATGCAATTCGACTTTGTGAGTTACAACAATGCATAATTGCAAATAGAAATGCATTCAACATTATCAACAAGGTCAGCCTTTCTACTTTACAGTTTTTCACACTTGCTATGACCATTTTTTCATTACTTTTAACACCTTTACTAAACTCTTAAAACAGTTAGCACAACATCTGTCTTTATAGGCTATACAATCAACACATTTCTTGTTGCTTTGACACAAAATGTAAAATGCTTGATCATCTTTTACAAACAAGCTCAAACAAGACCAAAACAATGGATTTTTACTGACACATTTCAAAAGCTTTCACACTGTACGTCAGAACAGATAACATCATTATCTAAACCTAAGTTGGGCTAAAGTCCAATTGTACTTTGACAGCGGGAACCAAAGTCACATTCCTTGTATTTTTAAGCAAACCTGGCCAAAGCTGATTCTGATATGTTACAGTAGTACGAACAGTAAAAGAGGATCTATTTAGGTTGATTTTGTGTGGAAAAGGAACAATACAGTAAAGATGAACACAACCAAAGTAAGGAAAATTCCTGCACGTGGGAGAGAAAGACGAGTACCAGGACAGTTCACAGTCAATTCATTGGCATAGCAGTCATAAAAAAGCTGTAATACAAATTCAGTTTGATTTGAAAATAAAATCCCCCAAATCCAGCCTGACGCATCTAGTATATACTTCCAGAGAGAGAGAGAGAGAGAGAGAGAGAGAGAGAGAGAGAGTACAAGTTTTAGATTAAGGGTTTGTAGCTTTGAGAAATAGAAAACACAACAACCTGTGGAACCAAAGTAACCAGTGTTCGAATGTAACCAAGTACATTTACTCCAGTACTACAATTAAGTCCAATTGGTAAAGTACTTCATGCCACTTTTACTCCGCTACATTTCAGAGAAAGATATTGTACTTTTTACTTTACATACTACGTTATTCGGACAACTTTAGTTGCTAGTTACTTTACACATTAAGATTTTATGTTAATTATATATAAATTATGTGTTATTATAAAGATACTAGCCAACAGTATAACAGCCTACAGGTCCAGCTGAAATGATGAGACCATTAAACACAACTGGTTGGATCCTAAATGGGAGAATTTTTCTGCATTGCGTAATTTTACTTTTAAAAGTCTAAAGTCTTTTAAATGGAGGACTTTTACTTGTTACAGAGTATTTATTTCAAAGTGTTATTGGTACTTTTACTCAAGCAAAGGATCTGAATAGTTCTTCCACCACTGAAAGTAACAACTTATGCAAACCTCATAAAAAAACACAAAACAGAGATAGACAGCTATCAGAATCAGAATCAGCTTTATTGCCAGGTATGAGGACACATACAAGGAATTCTTCTTTGGAGCTTCGTTGCTCACACTGTGCTTACACACAAAACAGCCAAAACAAAAATATAAACACTAATATATACTCACAATGTATACATACTTTAAACAGAACAACATAGAGGCATGAGTGAACAAAGAGTTCAATAAAAATTATTTAAATATTTAAAAAAATATATACTTTTTACACTTTTAAAATATTGTTAAACAAATATTGTTAGACAGACGGACAGACAGATGGACAGTCAGACAAGTAGACAGACGGACAGAGAGAGAGAGAGAGAGAGAGAGAGAGCTGTTATTGTCATTCAACTGTACATGCAGAATGCACATATGAACTGAATTTTTGATAACTAGGTTTTTGTTAAAACTTAGTTTTACATTAAAACGTGACACTAAAAGGGGAGTTTGATAGCAGACTAAATACTAATATTGCACATATTCAATATATGTGCAATATGCGGTATATGAAAACAGTTATTGCACATTTAAAAAGAGCTGAGGCGAGCCAAAGCAAGCCCCTGGCTGTGAGAAAGGAGGAGGACCGGCTGATAGCTCAGCTGTTGTGGGTTTGTTAAAGCCTCAGTCAGTTCAGCTGCTAACACAGACTGAGAGCACATGTTAAATATAGAGCAGACTCTCACTGCTGACCAGAGAGGAGAACTGATTCAAATTCAACTGAAAGAAAGACTCACTCTCTCTGTCTTTCTCTCCCTCTCTCTCTCTCTCCCTCTCTCTCTCTCTCCCTCCCTTCTCAGTTCTAACTCTTAGTCTCTTGCCCGGTGAGCTCACAGACCAAACTTGGAGAGGACGAAGCTTCACACCGCTTCATTAATGCGCCTCCAACTTTGGCAAACGGTGTGTAGAAGAAAGAAAGTACAGTGGGACTATAAAGGACAGAAGACATTTCTGAGAGAATCCCGTAAACAGAGATTTTGTCAGAGCCGTGGGTGAACTCATCAAACAGGACTGGAGCCGGGGGTTTTGGAGACTGAACAGCTGTGACACATCTGGCGTGCTGAGACCAGGTAAAGTGATTTCGTGACTGACAGGTGTTTGTTAACCTGTAACCACATGCTAATTGACAAAGGGGGGGTGGGGGGTTCAACCCTTTCAATAATCAAATCTAGCCAGTGCAACCCCCCCCCCCCCAAAAAATGTTTTAATTTAAATAGATGCAGAAAAGCCGTAGCAATACCACAATAATACAACCACAATACAGAAAATGATGTGCTTGATGTTCAAAATTTCATTTTTGCTCAAAACTGGAGATCTCAACCCCCCCATGTGGACCCATAGGTGACGCCCTTGCCTGTGACACTTAATAAATTATCTTTTCATAAATGTTCTGAAAAGTTTGGTAGAACAAATGTTATGTCCAAAAATCGATTAGACAAATTATTGTTAACAATCAAACAAACAAATACCCAAAAAAGCTATTGAATAAGAAAATAAAAATAAAAATAAAAATTCCAACAACATTCCGTGAGAAATTAAATACTTTTTACACTTTTAAAATATTGTTAAGATTGTAAAGATCATTCTCTGACATGGATAATACCAGTGCTGAGGTGATTTGTGGATAGAATTAAGAAAAGTAAGTCATTTTTAGCTAGAAAGTCATTTGTCAATTAAATTTGGTTAAATTGAAGATTTTGGGGGTTTTAATCAGACAAAATATATAAATATTAAAAGATTTGTGCTTAAAGTACATACACAAGTCCAGTTGGAAGAAACAAGTTGATATTAGAACTTTTTAAACAGATATTTTTATATTCTTATTTCAAGTCAAGTTTATTCATACAAAACCCAAAATTTGAGGCCTTAAAAGACTGTAAAATAATCCACATCCACTAATTTCAATCCGGCAACTTCCCGAAAAACTTAATAACAAGAAAACGAGGATGCAACAGATGCAGACAGATGGTCTTTTACAGTCAATCAAGTCCAAAAAACATAATAATAACCCTTGTGTGGTGGTGTGGTCATATTTTTGTTACACAGCAAATGTTACTGGCTCTGGTGGACCCATCACATTAGACTTTTAAATCAATACAGCCATAACAATTTATGTAAACATATTTAATAGATGTTTACTTTAGCTCAATTACCAATGAGATATTTGTCATATATGGTTCTTATTTGTCATTTACCCCTGTGAGATCATTCATGATCAGATGATCATTTTTGGGGAAAAACAAGGGAATTCAATTATAAAAAAGGTATACAGAAAATGAGCAAAGGCCAATGAGTTTGAGTTAGAAGGAATAATAGATAGCATAATTTCTCTTTTAGCAAACATTGAAAACGGGTCCCACAGACCAGAACACCACACAGGGGATAAGTAAAAAAGTGTAATTTGTTGAAGTGTTTGGGACAAGAAGTGTTTGGAGGGATAATTTACTATAATGAACTGTCCACCAACTAAACCCCGTTGAGTGTCTGAGTGTTGTTCATCCTGACTCATGAATGCAGCGGCTGTGCGACGCTCACTCTGTGACTCAGTGAGTTATGACTCCCTTCATTCACAGCGCAGTCATTGCTTGTTTCAGGAAGCCATACATTAGACAGCATTCATTTAATAGATCTTTTACCAGAGTACTTAAGCTCGGCTCTCTCTCCCGGGGGGAGTAAAACAGCTCAATGTAAAGTCATGGAGACTTCTTTTAGAAGAGGGGTCTTCAATGTTTTTTAAGCCAAGGAGCTCTTAAAGCTATAGTGCGTGGTTTCTGTTGCCTCCATGAGGAGTATTGACAACAAAGCTGTTGGCGCGCCCACGTGACACAAGCCTTCCGTGATCGCACACTACCCCCCTCCTCCTCACAGTTGCTAGAAGCCAAGGAGGACATGGAGGATTAAAAAACATGATGGACTCTTCAGAAGAGGTCATTATCTTCACTCAAGTTTCTGGGCGGAAAAGTCACCGGACGGCACAATCTTCTTCTACAGAGAGAGTTCTTTGGAGCTGATAGTCTTAATTAGCTTTGTAGCAATTCATTTGGCAATGGCTTGAATATATTGGACGTTTATTAATATCAAAACATTATGCACTAAAATGAAAGCAAGATGGAGAAGGGACCCCCTACTACATAATTGCATGAAATTACATTGGGTCTACATAACGTGTAGGGCAGCCTAAAGCCTTCATAGATACCTTTTTTCTTGCATACAATACTAAGCTATTAAACTAATAATAGTTTGCATGATTTCATTAATCATGTTTTGATGTTAAACATACATGTAGCAGAGGGAATCCTTTGGAAGAACTGTGGACTGCTACCTTAGTGACTACCTCACCTATGGGCAAGTAAGCCTATGATCAATTTACTTTAAAATAATGAACAATATTTAGGAGATCTCTGTTATGAACCACACCAGTGGTTCAGCTGTATATGTGGTAACATCGATCCACTCCTTTGGTTCTGATTGAAATATCTCAACAACTATTGGATGGATTGCAATGACATCTTGTACCAACAAATACAGACCTATTCAGAATTTAGTGTGTTTTCATCTAGCGCAAACATGGAATTGACATTGACACAAGTTTTTAGTGAAATGTCTTAAAAACCATTTGAGGGATTGCATGACATTTGGTAAGACAAGGCAAGGCAAGGCAATACATTGTGATTAGCGCCCCTAGTGGTGGCGGAAAATAAAACCTCATATCAAAACCAGACACTGTAAAGTTTTGGTTTTAAAGGTCCAGTATGTAACGGGTTTAGTTTTTCATTATCAAAATCTGTGTTGCCTGTTCACAAACTTGTCCTTCTTTAATTAATATTTACCATCAACATCAATTCCAAGTATTCATTGAAATTTTAAATTACCATTCCCATGAACTGACAAAGTTAGTGAATGCTCTTATTAACAGTGACCTTGCTGGGGTTCAGTGTTTTGCTCAATGCAGTGATGTCTGCTGTAACGTCATCCCAATGTCAGGACAGTCCGTCTACGTTTCAGATGACGGGCTTTGGATTTGAGCCAAACAGTAAACAGAGGGGCTTTTTGGCTCGACCACCTCTGTGTTATTGTACCCAGCATGCTTTGCCCTGCCCAGATCTCCAGGGATCTTTCTCTCCATTAATAGCTTGTTTTTCCACCGTTTTTATTGCAAGTTATTTTGAAGCCTTTTCCTAAAATATGTGGAAAGGGATTATCTTTAACAGAACACTCACTAACTTTCAATTTATTATCCCTCAAAGTTCTGGGTCATATAGATGTCACCTGTATCGTTGTATTTGTTGCCTGTCCCATCTGTCACCAGGTTATATCCGTCTCAGATTCATCTTCAGGTTTCTGTTAAATGTATTTTTTCAACCATGTGAAAGCAAGTCTCTTGGTTGTGTCAGAATCGTTAGCCTATTTTTACAAAAACGTCTGCTACGGAGTTTTACCGTGAGGCATAAGGTAACGGAGCATTTTATACATTGTCGTGTTTCTTTAGAAATAAACAATGGACAGCTAAAGTTTTTAAACGCTTCAGATGTAAAGTTATTTGCTGTCAAAGTGACGCCAAAATGAACAGCAGTCAATGGAATGCTAACGGTGGGTGAGTGCATGCTTGGTCCCCTTAAAATGGCGCCATATGAACTATGGTTTGTGGAGGTTGGCTTACCCCCTTGCTCGGGACACACTGAAGCGATGCCGACGGACGCTGATTGGACGAATGCGTCACGTGTGTGTGGTTTCTCCAGAAATGAATAGCCAGACTGTCATGGCGGCTCGTTAAGAATACAATTTGATTTATATATAAATATACCTAAATCTGTCTTCATTTCAGATCCACAAAGGTCAGTTCTAAAGATTTTCTTCAGATTTTGAGAGACTCTAGTCACGCTCATCCTGCTTGTCATTTCCGGGTTAGCACTCCACCAAATATTAAGATTCTTGCACACAAAACACATGTAGTTTATAAAATCTAATGTTTTTATTTTAAATGAAATTGGCCAACAATATAACGGCCTCCACGTCCAACTGTTTGGATCCTTTACACTTTCAAAAATTTGAGGAATTTGTACATTGAGTATTTTACTTTTAATACTTTAAGCACATTTTACTGGTGTTACTTACAGACTATCACTCAAGTAACCTTTTCAAAGCAGAACTTTTACTTGTAACAGAGTATTTTTTACAGTGTGACATTAGTACTTTTACTGAAGTAAGGGATCGCTTTACTTCTTCCACCGCTGGCCATCTGCATTCAAGAAATAAAAAACTAGCCCCCCCAAAAAACATTGGTATCATATTAAAATGTTGCAGAATATGACTTTACCACCTGGCATTTAGCATGTTTCCCCTCTGACCTTTGTCTCTATCTTTCTCTGGCTTTCATTACCTCCTCCATCGTCAAACTCCTGCGTCAGTTCGTAACACTGTGTCACTGTGTCTCCCAGCTGATAAGACAGGAGTCGTGAGATCAGTCTCCTAATTTGGCTCAGTAATCTCTGTGGAAGGTTTTGGGGGGGGGGGGCAGGGGGTGACTTGTTTGGTTTCATAACAGCGACTGCTGTTCCCATGACAGCATAACAGGGAGCCAGAGGACGGAGTTTGTTTGGGTACACTTTTGTGTTCCAAACATGCAGAGCAAAACACTGATTGATATCTTTTCTTTTTTTCATCTCATGTTTATTTGAATAGGGACATATGCTTAGACATAGACATTTGTGCAACACATCTCCAATGTACAGCATCACAGCATTTATAGCTATTGCTAATTGAAGCCCATCTCTAGACATCTCTACATCTGTGCTCCCCAAATCTGCACATTTTGGCTACTGTACTTTGACTTCTTCATTTGTCTGTGTGTACTGTTTGCTGAGGTGCCTAGGTGCCTGGTCTCCACATTTTGTCCAGAGCATGGCTCCCCCGCATTGTAGTCTATGAAATGGTCTGGAAAAAAGTTTTAAAAAAAATGTCTCAAATGTCTCTGATGTCCTCAAATGTCATGTTTTGTCAACGATTTAAAGATATTCACACGAGAACATATTCACATTTAACAGGCTGCAATTGGTAAAGATCGACATAGATAGATAGATAGATAGATAGATAGATGTGTGAGGGTAAGTCTTCTCTGAGGTCACTTATGGGATGGTACATGATAATTCCTTTCTCATGAGTCATTTCTCCAGTCAGAGGAATTCTAAATAGCTGGTTGGCTGACCACAAACCACTTGAGGTTCACCTTGAGTTCAGGAGCTAAATGACCTGTTAACAAAAGGAAAAGAACAGCAGTAAAGGTTCCTGTCACTCTCGTGATATCCCGCCTAGAGGTGACGATGGAAATTGAACGAGGGGTTTCAGGGGGTACCGGGTAAGAGAAACCAAATGTTCATTCAAGGAGACAGGGTTGACTTTTGTTCTAAGTCCTTTCAAGTTATCTTTGAATTGTTTTTTTTTTTAATCAAAAGAAGCAGCGGAGACTACGTTTACACATGGCCGGCTGTTTTCATACACGGACATTTTAACCTCCCCGTTTAAAAAAATAACGTTCACAGCTGTCAGTTTTCAGAAAAGTGTTCGGTTACACGTAACCATGCATGTATGCCGTCAAGGCCGTCAAGAGCGCGCCAAACCTGTAGGTGGAAGTATGATGAGAAGCTCAAGCCCACGTTAGTGAGTTTCTAGAGGCAAATTCTCCGTTTGTGTATAAACAAAGGGCACAAACGAAGAGAAATGGCTCCATTTCTCAGAAAAACCATGTACGTGTAAACAGGTCCTCTGACCCGGTTTTCACGCCTGGTTTTACATTGACTGGGCTCCATGTACAATTTCTATTTTTGAGGCAGGCTCTCCTCGGGCCTGCTGCTCACTCATCTGTGGAGCCTTAAGACCCCCATATAAGGTGGCAGGTAATGAAGGCAGGGTCGATTCAGGCAGAGGTTGTCTGCACCATGATGCTGTAAATAAACCTCTGTCTCATATCATTTAAATTAGGTAGCTTCTGCAAAAACTTTTCTAGCTGCTAGCGTTTCACTCTTTTCAGCTGTCAAAAAGTTTAAGAAGCTTACTCTGTTGGTTAGAGACAATGTTAAAACCTTACATATTGACCAAAACTAATGTAGGATAGATAAAGAATACACACATGTACTCAGTCAATGAATCCAACATGTCCTTCAAACCATAAGAAGATATCGGTTGGTAATTCCTCCCCTCTAATACGACCCACAAGAAGAGAGAGGAAACAAGGATACGTGATTTTTAGAAGGGTGAGACGTCTGAAGAGTCACATGATTTCGTCAGCTGTATGGGCAAAGTTAGTGATGGCTATCAGCTGCATGGCTTCCAGGAAGGCTGCTCTCTGTATCCTTCTCCTCGGAGATCCCTCCTCCATTCTTGCTCATAGCTCCTCGGGACGGGAAAAAGATCAAAGATCATTTTAGGTCTTTATTTTTATAGGACGGCTGAAGACTTTAAAGGGGAACAGGATGGAGTTAAACCTGTAGCCGCTGAATCGAGAAGTAAACCACTAACTATGGACGCGCTACCCACGCGCCCTGGAGGAAGAGCTTTGAGACGGCTGTCAACGGCGTTCCAGCAAGGAGCGAGGAGATACCAAATAAAAGAAGTGAAAGGCCCTTATGAGGGACTTGGTGCTTTTACACTTCCTCACCTTACTTCCTGCTTTGCTCCCATCATAATTACTAAAGACCCTAGAGGGCGCCGTCACTATAAACTCAAAGATAATTGGGGCCGGTTTGGATCAGTGGTGGAGCAGGCGCACATAGACTGGAGGTTTGTGCTTTGACGCAGAAGTCCAGGGTTTAAGTCTGATCTGTGATGATTTCCTGCATGTCTTCCTCCCTTTCTCACCTAAATGTCCTGTCAACAATGAAAAGCAGGAAAGCCCCAAAAAAATCTTCTTTAAAAAAGGTACAAAGAGAACAAACAACCTATGGGGGCGTTTTTGGGGGTTTGCTGGTTGACGGTCTGAATAGAGAAATGTGCCATAATAGGTTTCAGCATGTCTTTCATCAAAAATGTAAAATCAGCCTGTTTTTTTGTCAGCATTGCATGTTCATAGTGTGGGCTTACAACCCCAATGTTACGCTTAGATTTAAAAGGAGAAAGTAACCTTTCACCTCTTAAGATGAAAATGTAACAGTGGGACAAATTTCAAACTTGTTAAGCAGGTATATTAAAGATCATCCCTCTTAAATCTCAAAATAGAAACACTTTTATGGACACGGTCTCGTGATGTGGCATTGCTGAAGGCTTTTTATTGACGAGCAGCCAATTTAAATGGTTCTATTCTGGATGTTGCTATGACGTGCTAAAGATGGTACTGCAAGCCTGTAGTGACATTCAAGCATTGACTGTAAGTGTCACTATTTCAAGCACGGGGGTGCTTGATAGACTGTCATTATTCAAGCACTGTGTTTCAGCCTTCAATGTCGAGTGCTTTTCCACCGAATCATAAAAGCCAGACAACACGCTGATGCAAGAAAAACTCTTGCTCTTATAGCCTTTGCATGCAACCTGCTTTTTTGTTGCCATATCATTCACTGTGCAGGTTAATGCACATGTGTGCCCAGAGGTATCAAAGGGAAGGAACCCTGACTGGGTTAGAAAGGTTGTCTGGGACTGGATGGAGACACTGGAGTGCATTCCATGACCCCATTATGATTATTATATACAAAAAATGTATTAGTTCTTTTTTTGTGTTCCTGTCAACTCCAGTTTGTCTGCTTCACTGTCCGACTCAGCAGCTGGAGAAACGCTGTGAAACACAGGCGCAAACACTTACTTTGGTATGTACAGATGACGAGGTAAATAAGCTGTGGCCTTGAGATAACTGGAGTATAAAACAGCATGAAGCACGTGGCTAACTGAGGTCCCATTTTCCAGTTAGCTATGTATGACATCATCACAAAACCTTTTGACTTCATTCTTTTCAGACGAAAAAAGGGAGTCCACTGATCAACACGTTGATATGGATCAAATACATTTTCTAGATGCGCTCTCAGCTGCAAATGTACCTCTCGATTTAATGTCGCTATTGAATTAGAACTGCTGACTGCACTACTTATTACAGAAGTTTACTGAAGCCAAAGATCCTTGGCAGATCAGCTTTCAAAATAATCTCATCAGAAAGGCCTCATTCAGGAGCTGTCTGGACCTTTTAATCATATTACATGAGCTTCCTATTGAAGCACTGCACTGTTGCGTGCAGTGCGTCGCTACATGAATCCTGAGTGAAGTTAGTTTACTATCCTGCCATGTTAACGTTGATTAAGGAAGATGTATTAAAGGACAGCTGTAGCTGTAACCCTCTTTATTTACCAAAGACTGTGTTGTAATGCAACAAAATAGGCTACATATACTTTATTACTGTTGCAATTTTCCTTTTTTTAATTATATTTTTGGAAACTTTTACTACGATACATTTCCCCTAAGCATGTTCGTCAAGCGTTACTTGCAGGAAATGTTTTTGTACATTTGAGGGAAAGATTCTTCCTCGCAAAGAAAATTCTGTGTCTTCTTTTCGTTGATTTCAGACTTTAAATTTGTTGTTTAGGGTGTGGAAACCAAGCCTGGATGCCAGCTAAACTTAAGAACTTGGGAAGTTCAGTCCAAACCAGAGCTGCTCGGACAAAGGGCGGGGCTTTATACGATGATGGACAGGTGATCAACAGTAACGTAATCAACCACGTCATCAAAGAGTGCTTGGGTTGGATTTGTTTACAACAAAGACGGCTGCTGCTGGAGAACTGAGATGTGTAGATTTCTCCATGGCGTCTGTGATAAAAGATATCGAGAGCGCATTAATTTAAAAAGAGGAACAGAGAACCGCGATCAAGGCATTCGTTGATCAGAAAGATGTTTTTGCCGTCCTTCCTACGGGATTTGGCTAAAGTTCAAAATACATCACTGATTGGTTGTAAGTCTATCCAGTTGAGTGCACTTTGCCCATGAAAGTACTTTATACCATTCTGTCCTGAGTGACTGGGGGAAATATTCACGATTACAGTTACAACCCTAAAATCCCAAACCAGATGATCACTTTAATTAATAATTTCCCTTTTGTGAATACACTCAAAATTGTGAGTCTGTAAACGACTGCTTGACCTGCAAATCGTGCTGCAGCTAACAATTCCAGAGACAGTTTGAAAGTTGGAAACCTTGTTTTTTTCATCCAGTGGTCTCAGTTGCTGTTGTCCTCCAGACTTCTTTCATCACTCATACTGTTTTACAAGCTTAGTTGGATGGAAATACACCTCCAAACACTATGTGGCTCTTTGCCAGCTGAGCTCACAGAGCGAACAAACCTTTGGTTGGTTGTTGACGGAGGTTTCCCATCAAACGTATCTCTTCTTACTGTGTTGCAGTTGTTGCAGCTGTGTGGACAACTGCTGAGAATTTAAAAACAATACAACAATAGAGATGATAAGCTTAGTTAAAAAAATGAGTTGTACAGAGTGTAAACAATGGGAAAATGTTGTGGGGTGATGGTGCAATGGATATGACACGTACGTTTGGTATGGAAGATCTGGGTTAACTTCCAAGTTTGATACATCAACCAATGTGTCCCTGAGCAAGACACTTAACCCCTAGTTGCTCCAGAGGCGTGTGACATCCGACATAAAGCATATATAGCACATATAGCAATTGTAAGTCGCTTTGGATAAAAGCGTCAGCTAAATGACATTTAATGTAATGTAATGAAATTGCAGTTAAAATGCGACCCCTGTCACTGCTGAAGTGTACAGAAAGGAGTGAAGGTGTTGACATTTATCAGTAGCTGAATCAAGACATTTACTGACCTTACCCGTCACTATGAAACTTAATGCACTATATAATTTGTTTACAACCTACGTAATCATGAGCCAGGACATGGAGGGCCACTGAGGCTACATTCGCATTGCTAAATATTTGCTTTCAAGCTACGTTTTGAGCCAAAAGTGATCTCCGTGCAGAAAAGTGTTTTGAGCTCCATTAGAAGAACATGGCCGCATGTACACTATGCCCATTACTGGTCGTTGCCATGGTAACGTTAGTAGCTTAGTCCCAGAGAACGAGGTGTCGTGACTTATAACGACCAATCAGGAAGCAAACATTGGCATCAGTGTTGGTGTTGGCCACGATTTCTGTTGGCAACTGTTGGGACAGTAACACAACCCTGGAGATTGCAAACCAAAATGGGGTCAAATGTCTCCGGTTTAGGGGCTCTGAAACGCCAGAGCAGTGTAAATGCAAGGTGTAAACATAGCTATGTGAATGTAGCCTGATGATGGAGTTGGCGTTTATGACGTTCAATTAACATTCCAATAGGTACAGTTATACTCCGTAGTAGAAAGTTTTGCTGCAATGTCAAGAACCTGCAATGTTTCACAAACACCGTAGCTGTCCCTTTAATTGTTTCTGCTGGTTAAAGTAACTAAAGTCCAACTATGGAGGAGGTCTTGTTTCAGTGTCAGACTTTCTGCATTTGTTCCTGGCCTAGTGGTCTTGGATTTTATTTTGTTTCCTGCCTAATGTTTGGATGCAGCCCATGCACCAGAGAAGTCAATCAATTTTGTGCTGACACTATTGCTGTGGTGAGATTCAATTTCAGGAGCTGCACAAAATGAAATAAATGCTGAGTTTTTCTGGACAGATTATACTGCAGATCTGTTGCCCGAGAAGAAAGGACTTTTGGTCCAGTGCAGTGTGAAGTCAGGGGCATTTAGGGAATTGAAATCTGTGATTAAATTACTCTTACAGCTAGACAGATCAAACAAATAATAAACCACATTTGACTGAAATGTTAAAGAGTGGACTAATGACAGGAGTATATTTGTTTTGGCTCTGCTGTAAAGTTCCTCCTCCTGGCTCTCAGGACCTTCTATCTGAAGCCCTTCTGCAGCACAGATGACTGACTGCATTACTTTCCCCCTCGTGATGAGTTACAGTGACAGGCCAGACCTCTTTAAACCTCCTCAAGCTGATCTTTCCCTTATATAGTTATTTTTCAATCTACACGCCTAAATCATGTTGCACATGAAAATCATGAATTTTGAAAAACTATAAATTTGAGCTTGTGACTTTGGATTGCGGCCATCACTCCAAATGCAGACCAAAGGGAGCTCTGCACAGTTGCATTAAAGCCATATTGTATCAAATGTAATGTTAACCACTTTAGCCTGCTGTCTTTACATTTGCGGCGAACCTGATTGTATTGATTTCAATGGGAGAAGAGAATATGAACACAGCCTTTGTCCGATTCTTTCGCCCAATAGTCACCAAAGTAAATATTGGACCCATTTTTCACAAACTACATCCCCAGAATGTTCTGAATGGACAAATCCGGAGAAATGTACTCTGTTTGAGCTAGATCTGGCAACAGAAAAAAGCTGACGTCAACTGACATTCACCAACGCTGACAGATAATGGCTAGCTAGCAAGCACAAGGTTTTGAAACCTTTCATCTTACCATAATTAGCAGTTTCCGAGTTGGTCATACGTTCCACGTTAACATTCAGTAGGTATGGCTGGGATTTTTCTGAAAACCCAAATATGTCCAACTAAAGTAACGCATAAGTGCCTAAAACATGCACACAAATAAACACCTCAACTCAAGTCAGCTATAATTTCTGTTCAAGGTAATTAAACCCAAATTTAAAGGATAACGTGTTATATTGCCACAGTATTTTTATATATATATAATTTACTCTGCAGTCTTAGTTGTAACGTGAAGTTGTAAACATCCTGCATATCTACCACCCAGCTGCAGGGTGAGTCAGCACCTGGAAGCTAAAATGTGTTTGACTGTTAAGCCCTAAAAAGAAATTGCCCTACTTTTAAAGAGCTAATTGTCCAACATGCTAGCATGCTCTTGTTGTACAATTAGCCAACCATGACATGGCAGATGTCATCTTTGTTTTTAATCATGAGCCTTGTGTAATGATGCAGCTCATGATGTTAAAAAAAAGAAAAAACAATTGAGACCAGAAAGCTAGTATGATCTATATTTACCAGAGGACACATCTCTAATATATCATTACTATAGGAGCTAAATACAAAGAAACATGACCCAGTGGATTTTACTGCTCTGCTGTTTTTGTCTCAGAGATTGACCGTACGTGACCTCTATTTAATTACCAACCATTTAGGCGATGTAAGCTAGCACGATAAGCATGCACCAGCTGTTTATTTGCAACAAGTGGTGTTGTGGAGGCGTGTGAGAGCTGCATCTCTGAGGGAAGATGGAGGTTTGGGAATCCATGGGATTGCTGATGGATCATTAAGTGATATGGAGTATCCCCTTGTTGGACTCTGAACAACACAAGTGGGAAGACCCTAAATATACCCCTTTTAAAATTTCATCAAACAAACAGCTGCGTCCGCTGCACAGGGTCCAGCCCACAAATAGAGGCAAAGGACAGACGATACGTTTTAGTGTAGTGGGTTGTAAAACGATGGATTGACAGTTCACCAGCAGGGATCCTTTCTCTTACCTTACTAGATCAACGGACCACTCGCTGGGCTAATGTTGTCCGTATTACCGCCAACGTAAACTGGTAAAACTGGGCAGCTGTTCTGGAAACGTCAAAAGTGTTGTTAACATGCAGATTAGCAGAGCTAGCACAACTGAGTCATGCTAATATTAGCATAACACACAGTTTCTGTGTTAGCAAAACATAACTCCATGTGTTAGCAGTGTCTGAAAGTGAGTCACAAGCCAAGTTGGTGGGTGACGAAAGCAGAAAAAAAAAAAAAACTAGCTGCTTTACTAAAATGAAGACAAAAACTTGCCATTTACTTTTATTTCAAACGGGACTCAAACCCCGGTCTCCTGCGTGAAAGTGATGTGTTTGTTTGACCCATCCACCTTTCTTTCTGCTTTTCTACCATCGTAACTACTACGGCCAATGAAAGCCGCTGCCACTTTAAACGTTAATATGACTATAATCGGTGCTTGAAAAAACCCATGAAAGTGTTTTTCAGGGGAGAACAGTCTCTGACTCCCAATCGGTGTTCCAGTTCCAGTCATGTTCTTTAACACCCAACTTGGAAAACACTTTCTGCATGGAGCTGGAGTAGTCCACAAAGTACACTATTATCTAAAAATATTACTGTGTGCTGTATCATTGAGCAGTCCCAGACCAAAAGCACAAGATGTCCACGTGCCTTTGGCCGTGGAGCACAAGTCGGCACATGTTTGAAATAACAAACATTTTAAGGAGATGGTGTATTTGTGTATTTGTGAGTGGACTGTTTTGGTGACTGCCAAACCCTCAAAGTAGAATCTATCGTCAGTGCTGACCACTTCACTGATAAGGTCACTCTGTAAAATGACTCCTTGAATCAGAGTTCCTTGCTTGTCTAGGTAAACTGTTTACGCGGATCAGTTTCATTATCTGGGACTCTATACAACACTGTGCTGGCATGTAGACTCTCAGTTCAAATAAGACTTGCAAAACTTTTTGACAAACACTTGGCGACCTCGATGTAACCTGTGCACAAACCGTCTCTATTTACAGACCTTATGTTTACTCACTTTTCCAGTTGCAGGAGGGTTTTAGGCTTTTAAGGATCACTTAAATCTCAATGATATTATTTCAAACAAAAAGTGAATGCCATTTCAGTCTGTCCAAAATTCAAAATAAAAAAAATTCTAGTAAGAACACTATTATTTTTACATAACTATTATATTTTTAAAACCTTGAACTATAGAACAGCAATACAATTCGATTGAATATTCTGAATAGAAGATCAATCATTTTGTATGTCCTTTTGTTTGTTCCTCAACATACTGGATAAAAAATGGATGTCAATATCCTGCAAAATCCAAGTGAATCAAAAAATAACTAAAATAACTCAGTAGCCGATTCAACATTTCTGTACTCTTGTAATTTATTGTATTTTCATATTAAACTCCCTTCCTCTATCTTCCTGAAAGCAGTGTCTTAAATGGCAACTTTATGTCTTACACACAACCTTTAACGACAAAGAGTCCAGTTAGGCTCGAAACATTGAACTTTGCTTAAATAAATTAAAGACAAAACAGTGTTGCACGTCTTTCACACACTGATATGTCACTGGTTGATATAAATATCTCGTATATCTCTCTCAATATCGCATTTGACATGAGTATGGCAGCTTAAGAAAAATCCATTTTCCGGCAACCGGATTCAAAACGCCATTGGATCAAACTGGATAAAAAACTGAAAAGGAAGAAATGAAAGTTCTGGGAAAGACAACCTCAAAGGAAAAACACATAATATCAAAACTGAACTCTTAACAAAGGACAAAGAGGAAGAGCAGCTACAATTCGTCAAGGACGTCATGACAGAATTGAGGAACTCTGATCAAGAACCATTTCTTAATTTGTATTTGAAACCACAATTGATATTTGCATGGATGTTCATGCTGTTATTGACACCAGATCTGGGAGGACAGTAGTGGGCTTTTGTAGGATCCCAGTTGGTTACACTCTACTAGTTTTCTACATAACAGTGACATGACACTGTCATTATTTTGTCATAAAACATTATAAACAAGGGACATGACATAACACTTTTAAGTGTCATTCAGTTTTGTCATGACAAATTATGGTTATTGTTAGGGTTAAAGTTAGGGTTCATGTGTCATGACTGTCATGACAATGTTATGTGAATGCCATGTGTTCATGACAGTGTCATGTCACTCTTATGTAGAAAACTTCAACTAAAGTGTTATCTCACTTTTTTATGTATTGGCATCAATTTTGTTTCTACTCACAGGTGGAAAATGCGATCCAGGAACTGCACCATGGAGGGTCCAGATGACGGACAAATCCAGCCCACTAAAGGCTTCATCAAGCAGGAAGTGGAGAACACGCCAGAGCTCACAAAGAGGAAGATGAAGGTCCAGCAAGAGGAGAAGGACGGGAGGACGGCGGTCTCAGCTAAGAAACTTCAGAAACCTGCAGAGAGCAGGAAGGCAGCACGAGATCTGTCAAAGATGGACCTGCTGCACCTGCTGGGAATCATGGAGGGAGAAGTTCAGGTACATGTCAGTCCGGGACTTCTGTCCACCTCTGGTTATTTTGATGATAAATCTAAGCCCCCTGTCAGATCATCATCCTGTCTTTAACCTCACCAAACCACACCTCACCAAACTACAGTTGCAAAATGGGAGGAACTGCTGGTTCTGAAATCATTTTTTTCTCTTTGTAAATTAGCATTTGAAGCGTTTTATTTTTCCAGACCAGGGTTCAAAATTTACTTTTTTGGCCATTTGGTCTACCAACCAAATGGCTTGTGAATGTTCAAATTTTACAAGCTATTCAATGGATTACCATTGTTTTTTTGTTGCTGTTGTGAAGCAAAACTAGCAGCCACTTGCATGTTTTACCAGCATTTGGCTGGTAGATGCTGCTAACTTTGAACCCTGTTCTCAACATACTTAGATAAGTTAAAGCAGCACTTATCAATATCTTGCTATATTAACCATTAAGGGTGGGACTCTCTAGGCCCTTTATAATTTGATTTAATTCCGTGTGGTCGGCGCCTGGATAGCTCAGTTGGTAGAGCGGACGCCCATATATAGAGGTTTACTCCTCAACGCAGCAGGCCCGGGTTTAACTCCTACCTGCTACGTATCATTCCCTCTCTCTCTCTCCCCTTTCATGTCTTCATCTGTCCTGTCAAAAAGTAAAGGCTGAAAATGGCCAAAAAATAATCTTTAATTATGTGTGGTCTATATCCACGACGTTCCACTTGCTCCGTTGCCGGATACCCTTCTTTTTGGCCGGATGTTTGTTACCTTCCTTTCTCTTTCTTTGTGTCGGCGTTCTAACCTGCGGCTGATTTCTGAGGACTATGGCTACCTGCTCCTCAAATCTCTGCAGGGTAAATCCAGACAGCTAGCTAGACTATCTGTCCTATCGGAGTTTTCTGTTGCACGACTTAAACTACTTCTGAACAAACACGTTCCGCCAAAACATGTTCCTTCTCAAGGCAATTTCGCAGCGGCACGGTGTCTCCCAAGATGATTGTGATTGGTCTAAAGGAATGCCAATCAACCTGACCCCCGTTTGCAGCGCTGTGGAGGAGGATCTGGCACAGCGAGACTAAAGTATGTGTAGCTGTTGGGACTAATAATTGTCCAATGAAGAATTGAAAATAGGCTGCAAGCTGGGAAGAGAATTTTCTAAAAACCCAGAATTTTCTGAAGCTGGTTAAAGAGATGTGAAGTCACTGGAATTAAACAGCTTCTTGGCTCTTTAATGACTTGCTAATTCACAGTTTCATTATTGTGAGAGCCAGGGAATTGGGGACTTTTGTTATTAATTGAGATGACTAACGATGCTAATTAGACAACTTGCTTACCATGCCAACTGAAGACTAAAAAAAACTGAAAATAGTCCATTTAGTCAGTTATTTTCTTTGCAAAAGCATCCTGTGAATCATTCTTATCCCTAAGGCAGCGAAAGGCAGCACCTGCAGCTTACTGTATAAAACCATAAATACAGCAGAGCATAAGTGCTGAGACATATTGACGTCTCTCAGTGTGTGATGGGTTGGATTTTGAAAACAGCCTCTGCCAGTGTGGATACAGCCCACCGGCAGCTGCTGGGTTCCAGTCTGATAATGATTTTCTAATGGAGGTACATTTATAACATCCTCTCCAGAGAGGCAGGAAACTGCTGCCTCACCCCTCCGTTTCCATCCTGCATCATGTGTTTGGGCGTGCTATATATTTCCCATTAGCAATGGGACTGAGAAATACACAACACAGAGCAACATTTCACACAGGAAGAGGTGCTTTTGTTCTGCTTTGATTCACAAATGCATCAAAATGTTAAAAACAGACTCAACGGTTAAGGATGTCACAATAACATAATTGCAATTGTCATCCCCATCATGTCAAAACGTTCAGGCTGTTCCTATTCACTGTTTGTACTCATAGCTACATAAAGTAATACACGATTTAATTAGATGATGTGAGCCAGAACACGCAAGGCTGCCTCTAAAGCAGAAGTTAGGTGTGTAGTCTATATCAACAACGTTTCATTTCTGTTATGGTTTTGGTACCGGCGGAGGAGTAAAATTCTTATCACACACTTGCCATCAATCAACTCCAGGGCAAAGCGCCGGGTGGAGCCACGGTGCCGCTGAAAAATAGCCTCGGGAGTGAACTTGTTTGTGTTAAAACGTGTACGTAAAATTTTTTTAGCTTAATTTACCTTAACTAAAAAGTTTCGGAATGGTTATATGACTTTTTTTTGTTGTTGAATGGTGGCGTAAAGTATCACGTGAAATCAGGTCCCGCGATTTAATGAATTGCTTCACAGCACTGCACACACTTGCCCATTCAGGAACAGGCTAACAAGGTAGCGATGGACATTTTTTCCATGTTTTTCACACCATCGTCATGGCAAAAAAGAAACAGAAACTTAGAAAAGCATTGTCTGAGGAATGGAGAAAGAGGAGCAGACTGACCTAGGGAGGGGTCAGACACAAGTAAACATAGGAGCTGTAAAATATCTATTCCGAACCTCTAGGGGAGCTCTGTAGAGAAACCTGTAGGGGGAGCTTTATAGAGAAACCTGTAGGGGGGCTCTATAGAGAAACCTGTAGGGGGGCTCTATAGAGAAACCTGTAGGGGGAGCTTTATAGAGAAACCTGTAGGGGGGCTCTATAGAGAAACCTGTAGGGGGGGCTCTATAGAGAAACCTGTAGGGGGGGCTCTATAGAGAAACCTGCCAGCAAAAAGCAAGAAAACAGCGAAGAAATGGCCAAAACTACATAGTGCTGCTTTAAGCCTCATTTTTACGGCACACTTTTAAGATCTTGGTGGTTTTTAACTCTCTATTTTCACTGGATCAAGGATTGGAATCACCTGATGTCTGGATCTTGAGTTACCAGAGAAACAAGTTGCAGGTTTAAGGATGTAGGTCAGCGGTGTATTTATCTGACCACAGCTCAGAAAAAGCAATGAAGACAAAAGCCATCCCAGAGCCTCCCCAAAATAATGTCTTCTTGAATAAAAGGATCCCTGTGTTGCTTCAGCCTCGGAGGGGAAAGCAGATCATCCTTTGTGCACAGAGAGAACAGAGATGATCCGGTGTGTTTATATTGTGATAAGGGTCTGTCACTGTGTCATGGCCTTGTTGTGTGTGAAGAGGGAGAGTACAGTAAAGGAAACGGCTCCCTCTGCTGGTGCAAACCTGCCTTTCTTTTTGTGTATGTGTGATGTCAGTGTGAAAGGAGATGATGAGGTAATAACATGGACACAATAATAAACAAATTTAAGCTCCTGGCTCAAATTTTACTCTTTATATAAATGATATGCAAGCTCTATAGAGAAACCTGTGGGGGGGGGGGGGGGGGGGGGGGGGGGGGGGGGGGGGGGGGGGGGGGGGGGGGGCTCTAAAGAGAAAGCTGTAGGCGCAGAACCACATTCAGATGATGGTTGCAATGATTGTAACTCAGCTGGTGTCTAAGCATCACTGTGCAACTCTTCAACCAGTTAAAACACAAACTGTAAATCTTTTTACGTTGCCTGTTTAGCTCTGGGTGTTTCAACATAAAGGTATCCTGTTAATGTGCATCTTATAAACCTTTTTTTAAACAAACAAATATATTAAAGAAGGTAGGTTCGAAGATAAAAGTGTTCCCTTAGGTGTGTTAATCATCTTTTAAAAACCTTTAAAGAGTAGTACTTTAGTGGAGCTTTTAAAAGATTTTTCTAGTAGCCAAGGAGGACACGGAGGATTAAAAAAACATGATGGACTCTTCAGAAGAGGTCATTATCTTCGCTCGAGTTTCTGCGTGGGAAAGTCAAGAGAAAAAGCTTTAAAGACTGTGTTGTGTCTCTCCAGGCCAGAGAGGACATTATCGGCCTGCTGAAGTCGGACAGAACCCGACCCGAGGCTCTGGAGGCTCAGTATGGCACGGCCTACCCCCCAAAACCCCTGCAGGCGCTGCAGAGAGACGGACTGCTCGCCCTCCACAACAACCGCACTGACGACGTGTACGAGAAACCCTTGGCCGAGGTGAGACAAGAACATACTTACAACAGTGGACAGCACGAAAGTTATACACTTCATATCCACATGGGTCATCAATTCTAATACACTGATAAGTAGGGTTTGGGCTGCTGAGGAAACTCAAACTTGCGCAAATGTTAAATTTGGAACCGATGATCAGATTCAAAACAACATTTTTCCAAACAATTACAACACATTCCAATGAAGTAACGATTCTATTGGAATCGTAATTCTGAAAACGATACCAAGTAGAAACCGTTTCTCGATGCCCAATCCTACTGATTAGTTTGTTACATTGAAGAAAATAGCAAGACCAGATATTTCACTTTGGTCAGAAAAGCCAAGTAGAGGTTTTAATCAAAGAGCGACACATTAGCGGATAGATACTCACATTTATTTGGATTTTCCTTTTGCCAATTGTTTGTAAATTAAGATTTTCACCACAATTGAAAGGAAACTTGATTAATGTTGGTGTTCTCTCTCTCTCTCTCTCTCTCTCTCTCTCTCTCTCATCTATATACATATATATATATATATATATATATATATATATATATATATATATATATATATATTTGACTTGGACGTTACTTCACTTCCTGAAGGTTATTCATGTTCCTTAAAGTAACACTATGTAACTTTTTGTACCTTAAAATAATGTTTCCCAAATTTTACCGACAGTGGTGAAATTACTCAATTCACGCAAGTACTGTACTGCAGTACAGATTTGAGGTACTTGCACTTTACTTTAAATCATGTTCTTCTGTGTGTTGAATAGCAGTGGTTTCTTTTTGAAAATGCAATTTTCCATGCTCATTGAAGTCTGCAGGGTGTCATAAAAAGCAAATGCAGTTAGTGTGAATAAAGCTGGTAATTGTGTGGAAAGACTCTCTTCGCTCATTGTTATCCTGCACACACACAACATCACCATAACCGTAGCTAATGGTTGGGGATACTGGGCCGGCCGGCCAGCAGATGCGGTGTCAGGCTCTGAGTTGTTGTTAATGAGTGTTGACATGTTTTCCCATTAGTTGGACCGTCTGGAGGACAAACAGAAGGAAACGTACAAACGCATGTTGGAGCAGCTGCTGCTGGCAGAGAAATGTCACCGGCGCACCGTCATGGAGCTGGACAACGAGAAACGCAAACACTCGGACTTCATGAACAAGAGCGACGATTTCACCAACTTGCTGGAGCAGGAGAGGGAGAGGTGAGAGCCCTGTGTGTGTGTGTGTGTGTGTGTGTGTGTGTGTGTGTGTGTTAGAGTTGTGGAAACAAGCTGCAGGTTTACAGATGTTTTCAGACCACAGCACAGAGAGAGTCAGAGGTGATAAAGATGACAGGATGATGCTTCGTGAGCAGATAAAGAATCCAGATGTCAATCTAAATAACTTTTAGTACCTCGGATGCATCTGCCTGTCTGTCCTGAAAATCACACAGCAGTATGATGCTTCAAAGTCAGATTCTTGGAACATGTTGTTGGAAAAAATGAATGTCCAAATATGACTTCACATTCTGTAGATGCACGGTTGCATTTGCGTTCATTAGATAACAGCCAGAGCATTAAGGTTTTGGACGATGGTTTTGATAGGAAAAGTGATGAGTCGTGTCTTATCAGACAACAAAATACACAAAGCACAGCCTGGACTGACTTTCACTGATCATTGAAAAATGTTGGAAAATGTAGAGATTCTTTGTGAAACTTTGTGCGGGGGAGCATGCATTGTTCTCTTAAAGTCCGCAGAAAACCTCCTGTTAGCTATTGCATTTTTTTTGATAGTATGCTACTTTATGTGCGTGTTGTCCTGTGCATTGACGGTTTATGAGATAATGGGCCCTCATGTGTCTCCTAGTTTTGGGGTCGTTTATAGTCAGTGTCTGAGTGTTTTGTGTTGTTTTGTGTATAGTTTTACTCATTTAAAGTCTCTGCTGTCTTTTGTTTTGTTCTGTAGTCATTTGGTGTCTCTTTAAAGCAACTTTGGGGCTCTTTGTGGCCCCTGTCTCTCCCCAACTGTCCTATCCATTAACATCAAAAAGTAAAACTAAATATATACACATATAAATATATACATTTGTAAAAAAGAAAAGAAATTTCAATTTTTAGATGTGTTGATTACACTTTATGGTCTATTTACTTTTAATTTCCAGCTGTCCACATGCAGCTCCTCCTGGCTTTAATGCTCTTTTCTCCGCTCTGTCTGATAACACATTCCTGTTGGCTGCAGTCAGCGTGCAGATTCACTGCAGGTGATATCATGAATGAAAGGATCCCGGGTGATGTCATTCCCACCAGAGATCATGCTGGCTGATTAGCATTCTCTTTGAATAACAAACTGTTAAGGGCTGATAGAACTACACAAGAAAGGTTGGTCAGAAACCTGCTGCAACTCTGCCGATGCTGCTGCACTCTGCTTTTACTTGAGGAAAAGTCAAAGTTATATGTGTAAATATTTGTCTTTGCTCTTTTAAAATCTACCCAGTAAGAGCATTGTTACTTTGGCACAACATTCGTTTTTTCCTTCTTTTACTGACTTCTTTTTTGCCAATCCGAAGCCCTGATCCCAGCTCGTCGTGTGGTTTGAGAAGTTACAATTTTACCCAGTATACCATGTCTTCCTTCAGAAAAATGTAGGTTTTATTCTCTGTAATTTCACAGCGGTGGACAACTCTGATTTATGTAAAAATGCAGCCCAAAAAGTATCCCAAGCCAACAGCAAATGTGCTGTTCTGAATGTTAATAGGGATGGTAATTACTGCGGCTATAATTAGCTGCAGATCAGCATCTCTGGGTCGGATGTGCCGGCTGTGGGCTCAGTTTTATGAGTGTTCGGGGCTCTCTTTACCCTCTCTGACAGGCTGCTGTCAGCACTGACTGATGCTATGAATAGACCGGAACAGAGAGAGGCTTTCTGCAGAGCCATCATCTCCCGACAAGCTTATGATGACAGATACTCTGCACCCTGAGAGTAAGAAATTTTAAAGTTGAAAAGTTAAGGCTGCTCTTTATAATTTCTAAATCACAGAGGAGTGGGAACAGAGACATTATGGTTTAAATTGCTCATATTATGCTTTTTCTCATTCCTTTATTGAGTTATACATCATTTTTGTGCATGTTACCAACTAAAACAAGTCCCCCCCCCCCCCCCCCCCCCCCCCCCCAGCCATTACATCCGTGACGAACATGTGCAACTCCCAACAAAGATGGGATAGAAGTGTGATGTCTCACTCTGTAGCTTAAACAGAGGGTTCAACACAGTTCAACATGGTGAAAATCAAACCATGCAAACCTCTTCTGATATGACCTCTGATATACCATTACGGACCTGAAAATGAGCAGAATATGAGCACTTTAAATTGAATTCAGGTGTTGGGTGATCTTGAGACTGTCCTCCTCCGAAAACACAGGCTGTCCACTCAGGAGACCGGGGTTTGTGTCCCGTTTGAAATCCACACGACACAGAAACAGGAAGTGACTCTGAGTTGGGACCTCTCTGATTGTGATAACGTTGGTGATTCTCTGACTTTAAATTCAGCAGCTGAGGCTGATGGGCATGTCTTTAGTTTTGCAGGTATTTTATAAACAAATGTTTTAGAAAAATTGACCTCATAATGGCGTTAGATTAGGATCACCAACATCAGCATTTGAGGTCCGGGCATCATTAATGTGCATTCAAACTTTCATGGCAATCCTTCCAATAGTTGTTGAGATATTTAAGCCCAGACTAAAAGGATGTGCGTTTGTTTTTCTCCAAAAGTGTCCATTTGATACTCATTTAAATGTTTTCTTTGGCCGGGAGTGGAAGGGTTTGATGAGGAGGGAGCATAAGGGAGCATGATCCCTTTATCTAACCCTTTAACAAGGGTTGGATAAAGGAATATGATTTGATATTGTTGCTCTTCTATGATTTTATCTCTTAGCCTCAATAAACAAACACATTCTCACGAAAGGGTCTATATATCGTACGAAAATGTATGCACACCAAAACCAATCAGCCAAGGTAATGAAGAACATTATTTTTATCAACAGATGTTACAACACGATGGAACTAGCAAAGCAGTTTTGTGTTATGTGCAGGTGGGATTTATTCAGTTTAAGAAATCACACGTCTCTACAAAGCTACAGCTCAAATGGACTGGCTGACTAAACAGGGAGGGACCCATCTGCTAGCAAAAAGTTGGGCTCCTTAGCTGAAAAGTCTTGTATTTTAACACCAAACCATCAACCCAGGCTACCTCCCTATGAGGCCACGGGGAATTCTTAAGAATTACAGTGCTCAACTTTCTGTAGTTTTTTGAACAAATGGTTCATGAGAACAAGCTGCAATAAACATATTGTAAAAGAACTTTCAAAATAACACATACAACAACAAATACAGTTTCTCTTCTAATTTCTACAACAAATGGCATCAACGTGTTCATTTGAGTTGTCCATTAATTTTCAAAACCACAAGCCTTGTCAGTGGAAATGAATGGGAAATATCTTTGAGGCTTTTATCCAGTAAAGTTTTAAATAACAGGCTGCTGACAGAAGTGCAAATATCTAATATCTAAGGCACAAAACACAGGCAGTTAATGTAATAATGCTCTTGTGCCTTGGTTGTATTTTTGTATAACACACAGCAGATGGAGCAGCGAGAGAAAGGCGCTGCATCTGTAAGCTCTTTGCACCGCTCATATTTGGCTCATTTAGGAGCCTCTCCAATACAAACCGCACGCCTCCTCTGCTGTCTGAAGCCATGATATCACACACATACAATTCAGCCACTATGGAGAATTTATGTCCGAGTCCTTTTCCCTTTTGCACGATACGGGGGGGATCATAAGGCTGTGCACGTCTGCCAATGTCTGCTCCAAAACAAAAACTCTGCCTTGTGACCGTGTTCCATGGAAACACTGCTGGCTGCAAGATGGACAGCAGACAAATAGGTCAAAACTAGAGCACCACTTTTGAAAAAGGACAAAAATGTTTGAACTTAAATGTGACTTCCTGTGTTATGTCATACCTGCTGCCCAGCTGTCCTTCCTCGCCGGAGAACAAAACAGGGGAGACAGAAGAAGAAGAAGAAGAGCAGGGGCGGAGCCAGACATTATAAACATTCAGGGCTCAGATGCAGGGTCCGGGGGCGTTATTATGGAACTCACACAACACTAGGCAAGACCCGCCCATCAATAGCATTCACATGCTTCTATTGGCCAGGCGTCCATGCTTATGCAAGATAACAGAACCCAATTTGTTCAGGTCCTATCCCCTGACCAGTCAACTATCCTAACCATAACCAATCTAGGTTAACGCCAATGCCAATGCCATTGAGGCTGCTTTGTAGGGCGGGATTTGCTAGACGTTGCATGGGATCCATTATAACGTGGTCCGCGCCCAGCATCTGCTCCATTTACGGCAGCTTTTTGCACTATATTTAAGCCAGTTCAGATACTAGAAGGCCTAAAACTATGTACATCATTTTGGAAAAATATTGAAGTTGCCGAGGAAAAAAATCATCTTGTAGAACATGTGTCAAACACGAGGACTGTGGGCAAAATTCGTCCCCTCGCAAATTTTGATCTAGCCTGCATATCAATTTAGGTTCAATGGATTTTGTCCCGCCTAGTTGTGCACAAAACCAAAAACTGTTTTTCAAACTGCAATTACGCAACACTCAAAGCAGAATTTGCAGATAGTGTGGCCATAAGTGAAATTGAGTTTGACGCCCCTTCCTGTTTTGTATCTAAGTGTTGGTCATTCTGAAACCAGAACACAACAAATGTTTCACTCATTTTCACTCCTGTTGCCTAATGAGAAGCAAAAATTTATGTTACTATTTTAAAGTTACTTAACATAGGTGGGATTAATGGTTGGCTAAGACGTCATTTATTATGTGTATATTAATATATGTGTATGTATGTGTGTGTGTGTGTGTGTGTGTGTGTATATATATATATATATATATATATATATATATATGTATTTTTGTTACATCACGCTGAAGAAGGAATTGAATTTGAATTTCCCCATGATTTGTTGGTTAAGTCCAAGAACACTGAGGGGAAATAACACAAAGTTAAAGTTATTTTATCAAAACTCTATAAGATTTCAAGGCTTTTGAGAAAACATTTATGGCTGGAGCCCCTCCTTCTCTTCAGTGTTCAAACAAGGGCAGGGCCTCTGTGGCCATTTATGGAGAGGTAGATGACATCACCAGCCAGCGGAGCGCTGCTGTTTAGCACAACATCCAACTTTTTTCATTGTCCACCGATGACATGTTTGGAATGTGATGGCTTTAATTCCCCACGGAGCCGGGCCCCCCTCCTTCCTTCCCTCTCGGGCCCCGTTATAGACTAAGCAGCAGCAGTCTGGCTTTTGCTCAGCTTAAAAACCTTCCTCAGATTTGGGTCAACCTGCTCTCCATCATCCCAACTTGTTGGTAAGTTGAACTAAATTTTGGGGTGAAAGAGGGGGGG